>NW_004524843.1:1143765-1159847 GCF_000260255.1 Octodon degus
TCTCTCTCTCTGCATTCCTTTTTCTTTAAATTTATGCATTTTGCAAAATAACAATTTATTTTTATCTTTTATTTTTATTTATTTATTTTTGCCTAGACATGCAATCTTTCAAAGAAACAAAGAGTGATCCTATTTAGGTCCAACATGCCTTGTTATATTTGTCTTCTCAGCCATCCAAAAATATGTAGTATAAAACTAGGGAGTTTATTTTTTATATTTTTGTATTTTATGTAGGGTCTACAGGGTATTCAGGGTCTCACTGCTAGATCGGACTCATAGTGATCTGCCTGTTTACAGCCTCCCAGAGCTGGGATTACAGGCATGTACCACCACGCCCAGTCTTAATTACCCTCTCACTGCACCCCAAGGGAGAGGCCAGCATGGCAGCCCCAACGATTGAATCCCTGGCCCCTGCGTCTGCTTGTAGACATCTGCTTTAATCTGCATAGTTATTTGGCCTGCTCAAAACTAGGGAGTTTAAAAGAACAGAAATGTGGACTAAGCACCTGCTTGGACAAGCACAGGGACCAGGGTTCCATCCCTAGCACCATATGGAGTGCTGGCACTGCCCCAGGGTGCCCTGAGCTGGTCACCAAGACTGGACCTGGTGGTGCACGCCTGTAATCCCAGCACAGGCGAGGCTGAGAACAGGAGAATCACTATGAGTCTGAGCTGTGTAGTGCGATCCTGTACCAAATACATAATAAAACAACAGAAATGTATTTTCTCATCCTTTTTTAAGGCTGCAAATCCAAAATCAATGTGGCAGAAGAGCTATGCATCTGCTGAAATCCTCTGAGTTGTCATTCTTTGTCTCTTCCTGTCTACTACTGGTGGCCATCAATCCTTGGTTCCTCTGGCTTGCAACTTTAGCAACCAAGTCACCTCTATTCTCCAAGACTTCCTCCCACTGTGCCCTTGTCTTCACGTGGAATTTTACTCCTTTCTAAGAGAGGAAGTCATACTGATTCACGCCTGCACTACTGATTTCCCTTAGTGTGTTGACTTGTACAAGGTTCAAGTCCCAGATAAGGTTACATTCCCAGGACCCAGGAGGAGGAGTTCAACATATCATTTTGGAAGATACAATTCAACTCAAACTCTGGTAAACTCAAACTTAGCTTATAGAAGAAATACCTTAAGTATCTCATAAGTCTTAAAACTATGAAGATAAGGGACACCTTGGCTCCTGTGCCTAAGCAAGGAGCTCTTCAGTATTGCAGGAAATACTTTCTCCTCACATACTTGATCCTACCTTGCCTCAAAATATCCTTAAGGCCAAGAATATTGCAGTGTGCTTGTGGCAACGTGTAACTACATGGTGTTTAAATGAACCTGGTAAGAAACAGAAATCATCTGGCTTTATTGAGATTAGAAAGCCTAACCTAATTTCAAACAAAGTCTCCCAATTCTTCACGTTTTCTGTGAAACTATAACCAAGGACAGAGGCCTTCTAAATATTCTCCCAGTGAGGAAATGGACAGGTTTCCACCAACATTGTCTGCATGCATCCTCTGAAAGCTACTGTCACTGTTAGTGTCACAACATTGCATCAAATGTTTTAAGCAGAGTTGGCAGTGCAGTGAACAGCTGCTTTCCATTCACCATCTCATAGTCTTTCTATCAACAATTTTACTTAGAAAGTGTTTTCTACCTGCAATAACCAGTGGAGAAGAGAACCAATAATAGGCGCAGTGGGTGAACCAACTGTGCATTCACACTGAAGTAGATTGTGTATAGATGAGGCCGTATTACCCTATTTTATCCCCACCCCAATTTTGTCTACAGTATCACACAATATTTTCCTTAAGCTTGAAAAAGAAAAAAGAAAGCAGTTTGAGGAGTTTATTATTTATAGAAATTGAACAAACAATGAAGATCAAACTTGAGTTTAATTTCAGTCAACTTCATTCATCATATATCCTTATTTATGGCAATCTAATATTGCTTTGAGTTACTTTAAGTTAGTAGTCTAATGTTTTCTTAGAAATTATTTGAAATTTCAGTTTACTGAGTTTCTTAAATTAAATTTCTAGAATAAGGAGATTAATTTCATTCTTATTTTCAAGTAAAGGATGTATCATAACACTCCAGAGCAGAAGGTCCTCTTACTTATTTAGAGACTAGTACTTACTGTTCATGTAAGCTGTGCAACACACATTACTTTTCATAGACTTTACTGTATGTCATAAGGATATTTTTATTTGTACTTTAAAACAAAGAGGCTAAGCCATGTAGGCAGGGAAAAGTTCAATATTCTGTTCAATATGATATAGGTAGGCCATAATAGAAAATGATTTAAACCCAGATATATTTGAATTCAAGCCTGAACAACTTTGTATAACCTTTATTTTCAATATATTTTCACCTTTATTTCCTGGTAAGTAAAATAGTAATATACAAAGTAAATGTATTAAAGAGCAGTTGTATTAAATTAGAATACATGGAATGTTTAGAAGAAGGCCTGGCTCATAGTTAGACAATAAATAAGTAGTTCACAAAATAACACAAAAATACAAATTTTATCATACATTTTGCATTCTGCTATAGTATAAAGTAGACATAATTAAATTTTATATAAATGGGTCTAAACTTAAGAAGTATCAAACTGTTTGTCTACTTATCAGACCCAAAAGCTACAACTCTTGTTGCATAGGTCCTGCTTTACCTTGGTCTTAACCATCCAGCAGAAAAGTATAAAAACTAAGTATAAGAAGTAAAGCCATGGTGTTATGTTGAGCTGTAGGGGACTCATGTCAACAATTTCTGACATTGCCAGTCAAGCAGAAGACCCAATACTATTATGGGCTACTGGACTCTTTTAGAATATTTTGCTGAGTTAACACACCTATAATATTCAAATAATGGAACTTAACAAAAAAAAGGGGATACAGATGAATGTCCATTTTGTATCCGTGTATTCAAAGTGGTTAGGATAGATATATAGTTACATTCTCTTAATGAATAGAGGAATTTGTTCTAATGGTGTTTTTGAATAGGATATCATGTCCGCATCTTGTACAGCAATTAACCACTAGGAAGAACATATGCAATGTGTTAATTATTGAAACTGTCCTACCAAAAGAAAAAAAAAAACTGTTTGTCTAACATATAGTTTGTTCTTTTGATTTAGATTTAAAATTCTGTTTGCAACTAGGGTGGAGAGTAGGCTCTCAAACATTTTTATTTTGTGATTGTATCATTCTGTTCTTTATTTCACTCAATCTCCAAGTAGAATTTATATTGCAAAGAGCATGATTTTGCAATGATATAATAATAACAACAATAATAATAATAGAGACTTAAATAACACAGTAAAGGAACAATAAATTTTCCCATAATTTATTTGTATTTTATTTTTAGATTTCCCTAGTTCATTTGTTTTATTGATGAGAAAGTAAGTTTTAAAAGGCTCAAAGTATGTTGTATCAAGTCTGTATTTATCAACTTTCCTGATCTTACCGTATTCTTTTCAGGGCTCATGATTTAGCCAGCAACGTGCCTTGTCATATATATGGTTATTTTGTTATCACATAAGAACAAACTAGTGGTCCTTCTGCTTCTATAAATGCTAAGTTATATGTTGCAGATTGATTGGTTTGGTGAAAAAAGAAAATTAAAAATTATTGGAAATATTTTAGAACAAACAAGCAAGCCATATCAATTCTAAGGCATCAGAGAGCCCTCTGTTTGCAGACAGGCGGCTGCAAAGCTAAGAAGCTAAGAAAAGTGAAATGGCAAACCCAGGTTATATCACACAAACAGGGTTGCAGAGGTGTTTGCCACCAAAGGAGAAGGTTGATAGCTCAAAACATTTTCATGTGGGATCCAAATCACTAAGAGTAGGAGTGCCTTAGACGAAGGCCTGTGGACCAGTCCTTCTAAAGTCAGCTGCAGAAAGAGTTCCGGGCAAAGTGCAGACATGGCAGACAGAACACTGAAAAAGGCATATTTTTATCAATTGATTCTTTCCACTGCCAGAGTACTGCACTATACCTTTGGGAGGTCTTCTTCTAACACCAAAAAAAAAATTGAATTGAAACCAAAACAAAGATACCACACTTGCTTCAGTTCAACCAAATACCTTGTGGAACAAAAGGCAAACAAGTAAATTTCCAGGAAGCCATGACCTTAGAATAAGGCCCCACAGGGATACTGGCAAGATTTTAAAGAGGCCATGCCTCTGAGTTGCATCTGCTACCTCTGAAAGAACATTTGGGATTGACTCAAGGAAACTGGAGGCCAGGACAAGTACAGCTATGAAAACACTACTGACCATGCATGACACTGGGAGAAAAGCATCTGCTCAAATCTCCTCCTTCCAAAATCCCTCCAAACTTTTCTGTTTCCTGGACTTGTGGGAAACCTGCTGACTAGGTAACTCTCTTAGTTGCTTTTCTTTTCACTGTGGTAAAATATCCAACACCCAAAGTTGAAAGAAGAAAGGTTTATTTCAGCTGACACTTTGTAGAGCTTACAGGTCAGAGCTGACTGGCTCCAAAGCAGAGTGGCAGATGGACAGCACCCTCCTTCAGCCATGAAGGAGAAACAGTTCATGGCTGTCAAAAGGCAGTAAAGGAGTGGGGTGGCAGCAGCACCTGACTGCCTGCCACTCCCTTTTGTCCTGTCCAGGCTACCTGATTCAGGAAACTGGAGGCCAGGACACATGTAGGCTGGGGCCTTCCCTTTATCCACACCCAGAACTATGCTGAGCCATCAGTGCACTAATTTGGCAATCACAGACCCTTAACTCCAGCATCCACACTTGAGCCCAGGATCATACTCCAGAGATCCAGCCACCTCTGAGAAGCCCCAGCTGTGACCTCACAGGGCTTTGGGGACATCTAGATGTGAGTCACAGAAAATGTTGTATAGAAATAGAAAAATATAGTAGCATAGAAAATGTAGTTTATGCAATTCCAGTCCAGCATCACAGAATAAAATATGAAACAGGAGACTGGTAGCTGAAAAGATAGATAAATAGACAATCAGGATCAGGAGAGCTGGCATTTTTCAGAGTATATTTGCCACATTCAGAAGAAAAACACAAGAAAGAAATCTGTTTGACCCATATGTGATTCTTGTCCCTGGGGAAATATTTTCTGGTTGGTAGTTCAAAAATGCAGTACACAAATTTATTTTAATTTACCCAACAGTTTAAGATCCATATTAAACAACATGCAGGCAAAGACTGAGAGCACTCAAAGATTGTCTCTTTGCTGTTAAATTTATCTTTTATCATTGAAAATAATCTTTAAAAAATGAGGAAAATAAAGAAAACCCAACAAATGAGATGACCAGCTCCAAAATGGATAGACTAGTTGACATAATATATTACAGAATGTAATTTGAAAATAAGAAAATGTCATGAACAAAGAAGCTACCCACATGATGATTACAATGAAAAACATAAGTATTAATAAATCATAAAAAATCAGTTCTATTAAAATTCAAGCGAGTCACCAGAGAGTACATTATCAATTCAGTTTTTCTCAATTTTATTCCCAGATACAGTAGATATTTGAAGGGGCCCATACTTTAATTTTAAATGAGTCCCCAAATAAATTTGGTCCCTGCATTCATTCAGGCTATACTTTAAGGAACACTGACACAATTAAGAATGTGTGCTGGGGCTCTGACTGCCTCCCCACATGTTCCTCCACTACTTATTATCAAATGAGACACATGCAGAGACTCTTGACCTCTCTGTCCTTCAGTTTTCTCATGTGAAAAATGGAGATTATGAAGTGCTGTAAGAACTAATTAAAATATTTTGTATTCAGTGGTAACCACAGTGTCCCTACAGAATGAATCCAATGACTGTAAGCCATTGTAGGAACATTAATATTCACCAACTGAGTGGAAATAAAATGAAGTGACATACACATGAAAGCAAGTATTATTAAAACATTTGAAAAGATTAGAGGCCAGGTGTGTAGCTCAATCACATAACACTTGCAAAGCACTCAGGAGACCCTAAATTCAAACCTTAGCATTGCAAAATAGATTGTAGAAATATTAGAGGTCTTTAATGGCATAGAAATATTTCACTGACATAGGGTTGAATTTAAAAAGCATATTACAAAGCTGGGCAAAGAGGTGACTGTGTATGATAGTCCCAGCTAGTAAAGAGACTAATAACACAGGAGGACCACAGAGCCTACCAGTTCAAGACTAGGCTGGGGAACATAGTAAGTCCTAGAATTTACTTCAGAATATTAGAGAATAGCATACAGAAGAGCTTCACGTGAAAAAAAATGTATATAGACACATGAAGAAAATGGGAACAGATTTCTAAAGTAACCATCATGAACTGAAGCTTTTATCTTGTAACAGAATGATCTGAGTGAACATTATCTTCTTGCAATATTCTATGTTTTCCACCACCCTTTTTTCATTTATACATTTGGTACAGGGTCACACTACGCAGCTTGAACTCCTAGTGATCCTCCTATTTTCAGCCTCCCCAGCATTGGGATTACAGGCATGCTCTACCATGCCTGGTCTCAATGGCTGGCTCAGTGCACCAAGGGGCAGGCCAGTGCAGTATGTGATGCCAGAGATCGAACTCTGGTCCCTGCACTTGTGTAAGCAGGAGCTTAATCTGCTGAGCTATCTCACTGGCCCAGCATTTAAAATTTAATAATCTTCTTTGAATATCAATTTTGTTTGTTGAGGCAGAGTCTTTCTATGTGTTCAAGATGGCACTGAACTGACCATGTAGCCCAGGCTGGTCTTCAACGTGCAGTGATCCCTCTACCTCAGCCTCTCATCTTGGGATTATAGACCTGAAACACCACACCTTGTTCAAATGTCAAATTGTTTTGAAAAATGTGTCTTGCATGAGAAGAAAGATCAGACTGAATTGATATTTTTAGTACACATTAATAAATTGCAAAAATAATTGAAATTGAACTTTGAATGTGAATAAGTGTAACTGTCCAATTAAAACTGTTTATTTAAGAAGAAAAAGCCACAGTATAAAAAGCACAGCATTTGCAATTACGATAACACACAACATAACAAGATAGACTTAAATACAAATACTTTTTATTCAAATGTTTATAATACAACAGAACCAATGTACAATAAATATAGAAAATATAATATAAAAAATAGTAAGCTACTTAAAGGAAATGAGATGAAATATGTAGATAACAAAGGAAAAAATCAGGATCAGGATAAGAGTCTGAAGAAAGCCTATTGTCATTATCTGACAGTAAGTGCTCATAATGAATTGTGCATCTTCTTAACCATGATCAAGTAAAGTAGATGATTTAATAGATTTTATTAAAAAGTAAAAAGAAAAACAGTGAATAAATCACAGCTTATACATCTTTTAATTTACAAAAGGGGAAATGTGCTCCTCAGTATACAATGCATTCATTTATTTAATCATTTACTTCTTGGGGGACATAGTCTGCCTAATTGATCAAGCTGGCCTTGCATGCAGTCCTCCTCTCTTTGTCTCCAGGATGATAGGATTGCCATGTCACTATGTTGAGGTTGTTTCTCAACCTTCAATGTACCTGCAGATCATTGTATATCTTGTTGAAAAGTAATTTTGAGAAAGTTGGTGGAGTCTCACCTTCTCTGTTTCTCTTAAGTTCCCAGCATGCAAAGCTGCTGTTCCTATGACCACACACTAATCTAGAAGAATTAGTTCTGCTTTCAGTGTTATGGCCTAATATGAGCCTGCACTGACTATAAATTATCAACTACATATTTATAGTGCTAGCCAAATGATAGTTAGCCATAGTGAAAGTACAAGCGTCTAGAACTTTTCTTCCAGCCAGAAGAACTGAGCAATAGCTGATTGTCATTCCTGTAACCTTACCACTTTATTCTGCAGGAAAATTGAAAAATAAAGTAAATACAACCACTCATAATTAGATGATGTCAGTGTGTAATTCAGGAGGCAATCTCAAGGTTCATTTGGAGTGCTTTCAGTGTTACAGGACCAAGATAACTTGTAAATGTATTACTCTAAAGTGAAAGTAATATTTCAACAAGTTATCTAAAACCTCGTTACATTGTATATAAAAGAAAGGAGAGGAGAAAATGGAACCCCAAAAATTATCTAATATATTTCACTCTAGTGTAATATACATTATTTTTGCACAGCAAATATTTGTGAAAAAATTGCTATTTTTTGGTTGTTTTCCAGTTTGAGTGCTGGGTCAATAGCAAGTCAATATTTTTAATGAGAAGTAATTTGGGGGGGAAACAAGTGTTAGGTGATAATAAAAATAGCTAATGTTTATTGAGCGTGAAATAATTCTAAGACTGTATTGACTGTTTTTGCTGTCATAACCACAGCACTTTATATTTGTAGTGCTTTGTGTTATTTATATTCCTATTTTTCAGATGATGAAGCAGGCAGAATCTTTTATGGAAGCTGAAAATATTTCTTTGCTATTAAGAAACAGTCAGAAAGCAACAAAATCATTTAATTTTTAAGACAGGCACTAAGCAAAAGGGAAACCACTGGGGTTTCCCAAGCCCTGACTACATGGATAAAATTCATTTCTCTAATGTTCTTACCTTCAATACTTGATAATCCAATAAGATATGTATAGTCTGCACTCTCCACAGAGACAGTCAAATCTATATAGACCCTTATTTTATTCCTGCATGCCATAAACATATATTGACAACTCATCCCAGGAAAGTAAGTTCAAAATACTTTCTTTGTATTGAAAGGAAATTGTTTATCTAACAGTTTGACCAGTAGATTTTCCTTAGTCCTTGAGAAACAATTAGAGATGCACAGTTGGGGTTAGGTGGCGGATCCCTGTAATTCTAGCACTGGAGAGGCTGAGGTAAGAGGGTTTCTGAAAGTTTGAGAACAGAGTAGATTACATAGTATGGGTAAGCCTGGCTTAAACTATTTAACAAAACCCTATCTCAATTAAAAAAAGACGAAACAAAGAAAGAAAAAGAAATATAGGAAGGAAGGAAGAAAAGAAGAAAGAAAGAAAGAAAGAATAAGAAAAGCACAACCTAAAACCAGCCCAACTTGAGAATGTCTTTAGAACCTCTTCTAGTTAATTTGGATTTTTAATTTTTTAAAAAAAGTATTCATTTATTTCCTGCAGGGTCTCGTTACACAGTTCAGACTCATAATGATTCTCCTGTCTCAGGGTCCCCAGAACTAAGGTTACAGGAATGTGCCAGCATGTCCAGTTTCTGAATTTTTAAAATTTCAAGAAAAATACAAGAAACACATGAAAATTTAGCATTTTTTTAAATAGCAACACATATTTTCATTTCCCAGGAGACCATTGCTAGACACTGGGTATTCTATGTGTGTTGTAGAAACAAAGTTCAGTGTTGATATAAAGATTTGAAACTCATAAGAATCAAAGGCATTCTAACTATGCCCTTACCACATAGAGTATTAGTAATGAATAAAAAAAGTTAGTAGGTAGACATATTTACATCATATACAAATATAATCTCAGTAAATAATGGAAAATAAAGAGATGTATAAAGCTGACAACTATTTTTTTACCTTTTCATAGCCTTCTAAAAATCTTCCATAGTCTTCTGAATACCTTTCTAAATATATGCTTAATATCAGAAACATTGAAATTTATGGCTACTTCTTTTATATGAGAATAGACATTTCTGTTTGTCTTTAAAACAAAAATCAGAAAAGTGAGAAACAATATAACACAAATGACTTTTGAAAATCACTTGGTAGCATGAGTGTTAAGAGAAGTAAAGAATATTTCCTAGAATTACTTTGTATCCTATGTACCTTGTCAACTAAAAAAAGCTAAAAATGAAGAAATACTCTTCGTAGAGTCAAACCCTTACTAGAGCTTATGTGGAAATTCAAGGAAGATACTGACTTGGATGTAGAGAAAAGTAAACCAGAGAGAATGTGTCTTGGAACTGTTTCTAGAACTCTCAGAAACCAAACTGCCTCAGCCTCCCCAATGCTGGGATTACAGGGATCCACTACTTAACCCCACTTGTGCTCCTCTAATTGTTTCTCAATTACTAAAGAAAATCTACTGTGATTGAAACTGTCAAATAAACAATTTCCTTTCAATACAACTGTGAAAAGGACATCCCCCGGTCTCTAAGAGAAATCTAGGATAAAGGGTCAGTTAGATTAAATAATAAAGGGATGGTTCCACTCAAGTAAGGCAAGCAGAAGAAATGAGAGGAGAGAGATGGGGAATTATCTATGGCATTCTTAGCAATCAAACCAAACTGAGAAATGGATAAGGAAATCCAGATTTTCGGTGGTCTTAAGTTCACAGTTCACTGTGTTCAACTCTTTCAGGATACTAGATTGATGATCTGCATAGCTAGCTATAGCAGAAAAAAGAAGTAATATGATTTTGATCTACAGGTCTTATAATATTATTTTTAAATTAATCTTGTGTTTAATACCAAATCTTCTTTTTGTAGTATCAAATACACAAACCATTATGTTCTACCTATTCTAATACCTTTTCTCATAATATTCATACATTAAGATATTTGAATCAAAACATGAACTGCTTAAAATTTCAAGAAAATATAATGCAAGCACAGAAATAAGCTACTCAGAGTAGCTCTGAATATAGTTTTCTTGCTTTGCTTCAACAAGAAAAGAGAAATTTATATGATCTTCATTATAAAATATTTTTATGGGTAAAAGAAAGTTTACAAATGTGTAACATTCATCCACCTCACCGAAAGCAACCATGACATAAAATAAGAAATAAGACTGGTACTTATAGTCCAAACTGCATTACAAGAATTCTGGTTATCACAGAAAATTCAGAGTAGCTTTCTGGAAAAGTGTTTTTATTCCCCTTTCAGTTTCACTGAAGAGAAGATATATCAAAATCCTCATAGTTAAGATTGCTGCTGTAGTCCAAAGAGTACTGTAAGTGAATCTGATATCCCCAAATTGGATAGCAAGTACACTTTGAATGTAGAACAATTTCCTTCATTTGGTGAATACTCAGATCCTCACTGCATTGACCTACCCATCATCCTGCAAAAGTGACCCAAAGTTCAGACAACACTATTGGACTCTTGCATCATTCATTAATTTTACCCTCTTTTGTTTACTTTTCACAAAGAAAGAACCTTCACAAATGCTAAACAAATATCAAGTATAGAGGTCATTACTTTGCAGTAGCATAAATCCCTTCTGTGTTAGCTCAATGTTTCTGTTTTGCTTCTTACTGAAGATGGCACGCTCCTGTTCTTTCAGGAACGTTTGAAAAGTTGCTTGTGTACTTGCACCAACAACTCGTGAAGTCAATGTGCACTTTTCTCTGGAATCACATCAGTCATATAAACTACAAACATTTCCTCAAATGTGACCACTGAGCCTCCAGTGTCCTGACAGCTCTAATTGAAGGGTACAGCAGGACACAAAGTATATGAAGCCCACAAGTTTTTCACAGTAATGGTCTTTTGTGATACTGTGGATTGGGTTTTCACACTGTACAAAAAAAATTCCATTTGTGCTTTGAAAGCCCAGGCTTTACGCTTTTGATTTAATTACTAAAAGGAAAAAAAGATAAAAGACAAAACAATTGTATGCTACAGCAGCTCATGCAGGGTTAATTAGAATGCCCTCCCTGGGCCCTATGAGACATCAGAATGTGACAAATAGAATATATCCCAAACACAACACATCATATATTAAATGCCCTCTCTAAAGGATTTAGTTTTAAATGAAGTCATCCATAATCAAGTGTTTGCTGCAAATCAGGAACATATAGATGTTATTAACATTGTAACCTGCTTGACATATTTAGTCATTGTGTTTACAACCTAAAAAAAAGAAAACATAAAATGAAAACATTTTCTTGTCAGAGTCAAGTAAACAGTTATTAATTTTGCTCTTCATCCAGATTGTTTTTTGTTTAGTTTTGCCACATTATTTTTCATAGGAGCTTGTCAGAAACGGATTTTCCACTTGTTTTATTGATGTGTAGAGAATAAGAGATGTTTGAATTAAAAAGTAATTTCAATAGCAATAAACCATTGAAAAGACACAATATAAAGTGTTGATATTTTTGGAAGCAAAATATTCCCCAGAATGCACAAAAGAAACTAGACTCTATAGAGTCTTGTTGATTGTAAAGAAATTTACCTATTCTTCTGAAAAAACCTTCTAAACTAATATTCCTGAAGATAAATACTTCCATATCAAGTATTTCTAAGAGATAGTTATGTATTTGGTACAGGTCTCACTATGCAGGTTTTTTTTTCTTTTTTCTTTTATTTTTTTTAACCAGGGATTGGACTCAGGCCCTTATGCTTGCCAGGGAAGCACTTATTCCACTGAGCCATCTCCCTGGCCCCTCACTCAGCAGTTTGAACTCATGATCCTCCTGTTTTCAGACTCCTCAGTACTGGGATTATAGGCATGCACTATCAGGTCTGGTCACTGTGGCTGGCTCGGCGCACCTGGGGGCAGGACCAGAGCAGTATGTGGTGCCCAGGATCTAACCCCAGTCCCTGCGCTTGTCTAAGTGGGTGCTTAGTCTGCTAAGGCATCTTACCTGCCCAAAGAGATAATTGCATAGGAGGCACAATGAATAACTAAAATAAAACAGATACCCCTTAAATTCTAGGATCAAGGACAATCTTAAAAATTTATAAGAACTTTTTCTATTATCAATTATTTAATGTATAAATGTGTGTCAAACCACTTCTTTAATTTCCTTGAACTTTAAAAAATAAAACTATTATGACAAAGCCTTACCTGAATAATAAAACTGCACTATACAAACAACTTTTCATCATCGGCTCAACTATTGTTCACTGGTAGTGGATAGATATAGAATAATGGAAAGCTGGGAATCCCTCATTGCAGTAGAGAATTGAAGGAGAGGGTTGAAGATTCCTGTGGGTATCATGCCACAGTGTGGAATGTTCAGTAAGTTAACAGAAAGGGGAGTGGAATTGGTAAAGGGGACTTGGGAAATAAAGTCTTAGAAGAGATTCAGGCAGCTGCATGGGGAATAGCAAAGGGGAAGGCTCAGAGTTGAGTAGGCATCAATTTGGAGAACTTTTTCCTTATCTGCCCTTCAGCCCTGTGTGTCATTTTATGCAAACACAAACACACACCCAATCTCTTTTCCTTTGAGTGAGGAGTCAGCAAATAGCCTTGATTCACTGAAAAAGAGCATCTCTGAAATGTTTGGTGAGGGCTTCTTGAAATAACCTAAGGAAAATTGATTATCTAAAGCCACAGCAATTTCCTGATAGGAAGGTGGGGAGTGAGGTCTAATTCCTGAGTGAAAAAACTGTCAAAGAAGGAAGAAGGAGGACACTGATCCTGGCTGTATGACATGGACTCTCCCAGAACCATCCCTCGTCTGTTGTTCCTGGTCCGGCTTTGTCCTAGGAGGCTTTGTATGGAGTCCACACAGAGGGAATCAGCTCATTTGCCACACAGCTTGCTGAGTCTACTCTGTGTTCCAGACCTGGGGTGAAAGCTATGTTCATTTTATCTCTCAGACTTCAGTTTTGTCATATTGTTTTCCAAATCCATACTGCTCAGCAGAGACAAAACAGTAATAGAGCAATAAAACTAGAGCCGACCAGATAGCTCAGCAGACTAAAGCACCAGGTTAGACAGAGCACAGCAGCTAGGGTTTGATTCCCAGCACGCCGTTCAGGCACAGCCCCTGGGGCACACTGAGATGGCAATTGAGACTGGGCATGGTGGTGAGTGCCTGCAATCCCAGTGCTTGGGAGGCTGAAAACAGGAGAATCACTATGAGTCTGAGACCCTGTAGACCCTGCAGACCCTGCACCAAATACATAAAAACAAAACAAAAAAATCCTATGTCTATTTTACCTGTTGTCATAGTACTTAGAAGCCAGAATGCTTAAGGGGACATTCTTATTCACAGAATGTAATACCTACTTGGGAATTGATAGAATGAAAGTTTATTTGCATCCTCTGTTTATCATGCTGCCACATGCAGGTCACACAGGAGACCAGCAGTGCTCTACAGTAAAAGCTCTGTTGTTCTGAGTCGCGATGTGTGGAACGTCAAGTGTGTTAAATGCATTTTGATTTAATTCTTTTTCTACTTATGATGGGCTTATTGGGAAGTAGCTTCATCACAAATTGTAGGGGCATAAATATGCATGTATACTCACAGAAATTCAAAAAAAATGTAGAAAAACTTCAACTCTGTTTTGTTATTATTAATCAATAATTATGCAACATTAGATTTTGCTGTTAATATTAACCAACATCAGTACACATATGCATTTTACTGCCTCCAAAGAGTTTGTCTGTTTACAAGGTGAGATTGTATACTTTTTTACTGTATAAACATAAAGCAGTATACATGATGAATTTTATGAGGGAAATAATCCTGTAAGAATAGCACAACTGGGGCTGGGGAGATGGCTCAGTAGAAGAAGCACTGGCCTGGAAAGAGAAAGGGCCTGAGTTCAATCTCCATTTCCTCAAGAAAAAAAAAAGATAGCAAAACTGATCATCAATAGTCTTACATTATAGCTAAAAAATTCAATATTAAATCAAAATTAAGAATTGAATACAGTGTAGAAGGAACAAAAAAAGTTACAAAAAAGTTTAGTAGTTCTTAATTAAAAATAAAGAAGGTTTTTTAATATAACAATGAACAGGAAAACCAAATTGAAGGAGAAATGAATGAATGAAATTTTGATATAGTGTAAAAGAAGCAACCAAGTCTTGGGCATCAAAAGAAAAAAAAGAAGAAAAAACTATAGAAAATCCAAATGTGATCGGACCCTACCAGACCCAGTCCACCCAGGCCTGGGGAGTGTGTGCGAGAGCCTCCATGCTCCCCTGCACCTGCTGGACCTCTCTGGATGAAACCCAGGCTTGCCACATGAATGAGACCTTCTGCCATACTCTCCAGTCCCCTCCACCCCTCTGGAGCCCGTCCAAGCCCCCATGTGAAAACTTCTGCCGCACTCTCAAAATCCCTCCAGATCCAGCCCAAGCCCAGGCTCTGTGAGTGTGTGGGAGAGCTTCCATGCTCCCCTGTGCCCCCTGGACCCCTTTAGACCCAGCTGAGGCCTGGCATACAAGCTTGGAGCGAAATTCTGCAGAAAGACTAAGGGCCAGAACCACCCAACTAGTCCAAGAGCGCAATGTCTTGCCAGAGGGGCACAAAAGGTTCACTTCCAAGGGCTGAAACAAGAAGGAGCTGCGAACAGCAGCTAGACCCAAGCCAGGCACAACTGGATGAACTCAGACTTAATTGATAAGCACCTGAATGTCAGTAGGTGTAAGATTATAACTGCACCAAAGCACTACACCAGAGGTCAGAGGACAGTGCTATACAAAATGACAAAGAGGAGTAAAATGCAAATTCAGGGCCCAAGTCAATCCAGAACAAGTGCAGAGGACACTAGAACAGAAGAAATTGGGAATCACACAGCTGAAATGTCTGAATCAATAAAGTCTGAAGTAAAGAAATAAGTACAAAAAGGTATAGAGGAACTCAAATCTGAAATAACCTCTGAAATAAAAAAGATACCTATGAATTAATAGCATCTGAAATAAAGAATCAAATGCAGAAACATATAGAGGAAATCAGATCAGAAATAATCTCTGTAGTAAAAGAATCAATAACTTCTTCTCAAAAAGACACTGATAAAAAAGTAGAAGAGATTAGAAAAACGATGGATTCCTTGAATGAGCAATACAGGAAAGAAATAGATCACGTGAAGAAGAGCAAAAGAGATACAGAGGAACTTAAAATCTCAGTCACAAGCATGCAAAACTGTTTGAGTGAAAGTGAAGATAGAGTTTCAGAACTTGAAGACACTGGAGAAACTAATGAAAAGGTAAGAAAAGATCTTTTAAAAACAACTAGGATGCAGGAAAAGTTCACCACCTGCAAGACGATGCAAAGATGAATAATGTGAGACTAATAGGTATCAATGAGAAAGGAGTCAATACAAATGATATAAAAAGAATATGGGCAGAAGTAATAGCAGAAAACTTCCCAGATATGAGGAAACAAACCGAATTCAGGTAACTGAAGCATACATAACAACAAATAACTTCAACCCAATTAAAAATATACCAACTATCCCCTTACTGG
>NW_004524843.1:1159947-1173459 GCF_000260255.1 Octodon degus
TGTGGTATTTTTATACAATAGAGTATTACTCAGCTATGAAGAGTAATAAACTTGAAGCATTTAAACTTAAGTGGATGCCACTGGAAGATATACTCATAAGTGAAATAAACCAGACTCACATGTGTAAATATCGTGTAGTCTCCCTAGTATACAAACTCAAAAGAGGAAATAAAAATAGAAAGGTATAACAATTAAAATGAAAGTGAGAATTTAAGGATTAAACAATGAAGAGATTGCAAGGAGAAAAGCTAGGAAACATGACAGGGGCAAAGCCATACATTTATGTGCACAAATGGGTGAGGCAATGGTCCCGAGAATCTTCAGCATGTTATTGAAACCAGCAGTTAATTGGTAGAATTCTTACCCTGACTAACTATATATGCTGATACCTGTGAACTAAGCAACTGCACTGAAGATGGCAAGGTTTGATGGTAGGGTCATGTTTGGTATGCCTGTCATTCTGGTCTTCTAAATACATGCTGCTTGCTATGACATACCAATTACTGCCATACTGTGTCTCTCATGCAAATATTTGTTTAAAAAAAGGTAATGGGGGCTGGGGAGATGGCTCAGTGGAATAAGTGCTTCCCTGGCAAGCGCAAGGGCCTGAGTTCAATCCCTGTTCCACAAAAAAGGGTAATAAATAAAAATAAGTCAAGAAAATAATGTCACAGAACTGTCCTGCTACAATGCTATATATTGTTAGATTTCTAAATTACTGAGTAAAAATATGTAACTGTTTTTTCTATTTTTTAAATATTCTTTTAATTTTTTCTTCACATTCTGTAGGATCCTAAGGATTAACTTATCAATACTGGATGGAAAATACCTGTTCCATGTCATGTCTAGGATGTTTGATCTTAGACAGATAGTCAGATAGTGAGGTTAAGCTCAACTGCCTATGTTGTAGAGTAATAATAGTAAGTATTTCTTCTGCAGAGTTAACAAACTAAGTTTACCAAACAAAAATTAGAGAAAAAGAAGGGCTGTAAGGACAGCCAACATTTTGACCCCAGTTTTTCAAGGTCAGTGAAGACTCAGGACATAGGAGAACTTATATTGTAACATCATGTAACTCAGTTTTGTCCCAAATTTTCTAATCGAGGAGATTATGGAGCCACACAGGAAAGTGATCAATCATGTAGAGTGTGCCTAAAGAGAGTCACATAGAGAGAAAAAATTCTCAGGATTTCACAGAGAGCAAATTGGTCAAGCAAGGGCCATAACTCATCCACATGGTTTACACTGACCAAGGATCTATAAACTGTGGTACAGGGTTTCAGGATAAATCCTGAGGGGATTTATAAGACTGACCTTGACTGACCTTATAAGATACAAAAGTTACATTTCTTATTATATAGGTCTTGCTTTATCTTGGTTTTAACCATCCAGCAGAAATATATAAAAATGAAGTATAAAAAATAAAGCCATATTAATACGCTGAGCTCTAAAAGGCTCAAGTAAACTTTGGACATTGCCAGTCTCATGGAAAACCCACTACTATTATGGACTACTGAACTATATTGGAATATTTTGCTGAATTCATGCACTTACAATACTTAAATGACCATGGAATATCCTTCTCTGACAAAACTAAACAAAAAAGGGGGAAACTAATTAATGGCCATTTTGTTTCTCTATATTCAAAATAGTTAGGATAGATATACAGCTGCATACTCTTAAGGAAAGTCAGGATAAGCTTATTGCTAGAAGCACAATGCAGGACCAGCAAACTCTCAGCATCACAACCTCCAGAAGGGGTGCTCCACTTGCAGCCTCAGGATGCACTTTCCCATGCTGATATGATAGCACACTTAACCTTATTACCGTATCACCAATAGTATGATGTATGGTTCTCTCTCTCTCTCTCTCTCTCTCTCTCTCTCTCTCTCTCTCTCTCTCTCTCTGTATGTGTGTGTGCGTGTGTGTGTGTGTGAAATATCTTGCCTCTAAAATTCTTGAGACCAGAAATATTTTAGATTTCTAGATTTTTAAAATTTGCATAGACTTTATTGGTAGAACAGCCAATATTCCAAAATTTTGAACTCCAAAATTCTCAAATGTAAGAAGCTCAAGCATGGAAAACTTTTTTTAATATCATAAATTCTATGCTTTTATTTTGGAGCATTTCCATTTAGGCCTTGGTATAGGGAGGCTCACTTTGTAGTATTATTTTTCTTTTAGAATTAGATTTTATGGTAATCAAATTATGATTAAAGTCAGAAAACTATATACATACTTTTACTTCAAAAATGAAGTAGCTGCTTTTCATTATGAAATGTTACATTTGAAAATGCTCTTTAAAATGAAATTAACTGCCTTTGAATTTTATGAATACAATTATATGAATATATCTAATAACAATAAACAGCAATTGGGCTTTAAAGGTCTCAGAAAATTATGTTTAATAGTTATTAAACTTAAATTACATAAATGAAAAGTATAAAGGGAATTTATAGATTAAATGTGGATCATAAAATATGAAGATGTTCTTTGTTTAGAGTCCAAATTAATAAATACAAGCTTCCAAATTGCTATTCCGATCCCACAACAGTGTTTCTTTATCTTGGCAAAAGCCATCAAGCTCAGCTTCTTAGTCCCAAGACTGAAACATAATGATACCGCCCCTGATTTGAGGACTTACATTCAGTGTAGTGGTGTACATGTGACTTTTTCAAACTCCAAAAGATTATTCTTACTCAATCTGTCAGGACCAATGATTTTAAAATCCTCCAAATCTTTTTAATTTTCTATCTGCCTATTTTCTTTGCTATCTTAAGGTTCCTTAGCTATTATACAATGATAAAGTACATTATTCCCTTCCCACAACACATCACCATGGTTTAATATGGTGATGCTCTGTTTAAACCCTGTGTTACATTTCTTCACTATTTCTGTCTTGATTTTATCAACCCTCCTTTCATCCAGGAAGAGAATTCAAGCCTTTTTTCCTCTCCTACCTCTTCTATCAAGAGCACTTGTAAAAACAGTTCATAAAATTTAATCTGCTTCACTTTCCCATTTTAGTTTTTATTAGCACATGTTTGCAATATAAAGTGATTACATTCAACTTGAGGTTTGATATTTATACATATTACATCTTAATCATTTTACTCTCCATATCTCCATTTACCTCTCCTCTCTGTCCTTCCCAGATTCCATTCCCATCTCTAAGTGAGCCTATCTGTTTCTTAACATGGCTTTAGTTTGTTTTTTAAATTTTTTGGGTTTTGAATCTCTCAATTAGTGATACAATGTGATATTTAACTTTTTAAAACATTTTACTTAGCACATGCTATATACCATATATATGCATATATATATATATATATATATATATATATATAATTTTATTCATTCAACTGTTGTTAGGCATATACATTATTTCCATAATTTAGTTATTCAGTTGTGCTGCTATAAACATAGCTATGTATGTATTGCTGTAATAGTTTGACGTGCTCTTCTAGGAAGATACCCAGCAGAGATAAAACTGGACCAAATGGAATTCCTAACCTTACTTGTATGAGAAATTTTCATACTGGTTTTCAAAGTGGTTTGCTGCATTACATCACCATTATCAATGTAGTAGAGTCCCTTTTCCCCTCTATTTTTCTAGAATTTGTTGTTTTTCAGTCCTTGGTAATTGTCATTACTCCTAGATTACAGTAAAAAATCTCAATATTGTTTTTGATTTATAGTTTCTCTAATTCCTAAAGATCCTGAATATTTTCCATGTATCAGTTAGTCATTTGTGTTTCTTCTTTGGTGAACTGTCTCTTCATTTCATTTGCCCATATTTTAAATTGTTATTTCATTTTAGGGACGTAAATTTTGTGTTCTTGCGAAAGGTTTTCCCAGTACTGTACATTGTCTCTTCACATTATTGGTTGTTTCCTTTGATGTGCAGAGGCTTTTTAATTTTACATAGTCCTGTATTCTATCCTTGGCATTATTTCTCGTACGATTGTGTTTTTGTTTATGAAGTCTTTGCTTATGCCTGTTAGGTTTTTTTGGTGCAGTAAAGAGACAAAAAAGATAAAGACCTTTATTGTGGTCATGGAAAAGAAAAGGAAATGAGAGACATAGAGCTTTTGAGGCCTTGGCCAGTGAAGCAAAGGCTCTGTAGGGCCAGGATGGAGCTGGGGATTAGAAGGGCTGTCTGCATGAAGTGGCAGACACTAATTGGGCAACAGGTGGGAGCAAAGAAACAGGATATTGTGAAAAAGAAATAAGAAATTGTAATCTGCCCAGGGAGAAGGAAAGTGGAGCGTAGCTCATGGCCTGCAGTTAGCTATACCATGTTGACCCCCTGATATGATAATTTAGCAGAAATTTTATTAAGGTGAGAAAACCCATCATTCTCATCTTTTGTTTACAAGCAGTGAAGACTTTCAGACTACTTCCTGCTCAGTAGGGGTGGCATCACGGTAGGGGGGGAGGGGATGATGGCATCGCCTATATGGAACTGGAATTGGGGCGTTCTACGAGTGCAATGAGTTCATTGGAAGGGAAGGAACAGAGCCTAGATTGCATACTTTTCTCTTAAGGTTTAAAAGCACAGGGACTTATTAGTAAACAAATTATTATCATGATTAGGGCACCAAAGAGAGAAAGCAGGAAGGGTTTCCATGATCCAAATGTGTCATTACATCGTGACCTTGGCAAGGGGAAAGAGTATTACTTTTCTCATTCTTGATGTCTGTGCTTTAGGGGCTTAGGAAAGTGAGTACCCTAGGAAGTACCTTAAGTCTAGTTAGAGCTAAGGGAAAGAGCTGAGGATAAGGCAGGTGAAGCTCCAAGATAAGTTTGGTAAGTTGGCTCTTCAAAATCCGTTTGCCTCTATTACTCTAAATATACTGACTGTGGCATATTTTGCCCTTTTTTGAGTGTCTGTGTTTGTTGAGCTACCATCTATGAACCATGTGTTAGAATAGGAGTACCTGCATTATTGATAACCTTGAGATTTTTAACTTCATGACAGGATCCATTAGGTTTAAGTACAAGAAGAATGGGAATATTGTATGATGAATGGTAGTTTTAAGGAAACCATTGGCAAGAAGACATCAATTTATAGGCATGTGTCCTCATTGGTGATTAGGGGTTATTGGATGCTGAGAAATGCAGGAATAACTGAGGGATCTCTGCATTATTAGAGATCAGAGAGTGCAGTGGTACTGTGAGTGGTACAAGTAGGGAATGGAAGTATCACAGAGTGTGTGGTGGACAAGGGAAGGGGGAAGAGAGAAGGAGGTGTTGGTGGTACATTGAGGTTGAGTTTGTAGGATGAATACTGTGGGGAGAAAGAGAGGTAAAAGAGAAATGGAGATTTTGGAGATCTTTCCCCATGAGAGGTGTTGGATAGGTTGGGAACACAGTGAAATTATAATTGAAGAATGATGTCTAAAGTTGGCAAGGTATGGGCCCTGATTGAAAGTGTAATGTAGGTTGGCTGTCAACTCTCACTATAAAGACTATAGATCTAATACAACCACCTGAAAACTCTGGAATAACAGTATCTGTGGTCCTTGTGTCAGTAAGAGAAGAGTGTCCTACCTGAGATTTCCAGTGAGACTTAGGGCTCTGACACAGGTACCGCAATGAGGACTGTGAACCCCAAGGCCAATCATTCCTCTTTAGTGGCCAGACTGAGCAGGTCAGCTATCAGTGGATCTGCCTGCAGTGCATTCTCCTGTGAGATCAGGAAATTGGATGACTTATCTGCTCCCTGGCAGACAGGGCAATTGCATTTCCAGTTACTCTCAGGCTTGTAGATCAGACCAGCTCCTGGTAGTGGCTGCAGGTTGGGGCAGGCTTGTGCCCAGTGTCCTTCTTTAATGCACTTGAAACATGGTCTAGAAGGGCTTCAGGTGGCATCGTTGTGTTTAGGCTTAGCATCATCTTGCCAAGGTCGTTATTTGATGGAAGCCCTAAGTGCCATAGTCAAAAGCTGGCACTGATGTGTAGTTAATTTTTGTCTCTATATTAAAAATGTGAAAAGCCAGATTAAGTAAGTTTCCCTGTGGGGTTTGAGAGCTAAGATCCATGACCCGGGCCAGGGAGATAGCTCAGTAGAACAAGCGCTTGCCTTGTAAGCGCAAGGTCCTGAGTTCAATCCCCAGTACTAAAAAACAAACAAACAAACAAACAAACAAACAAACAAAAAAAGAAAAGATAAAAAGAAAAGATCTGTGACCCTTTATATTGAAAGGTATTACTGACTGGTATTGGATTATTTCTGACATATATTCTTTTTCTGTCCTTGGTTCCACTGATTTTTCCTTTTGCTTAACTGCACACTGTACTTACTGTATTTATTCCTATAAGCCAATTGGTATTGTTGATCTCATCAAGTCTGTCTAGAACATCCTCAAGTTTGTATCATGTCAGATTGTTGGCTATAATTTTTTTTAATTCACCTAAATTCTTTCATGTCATTATGGTGGCCCCTCACTTATTATGGAGGTTACCTTCCAGACACCCAATGATACATGAAAATCAGCAAAGTAGTGATGTTATGTTTATTTTAGTATTTATGTATATTTTAAGACTTTATAAAACCCTTCCCACATTGTTATAAACATTTCCTACTCTTTAAAAAAACACTTCTAATATTCTTAACCATTTTCTAAACTCATAAACCTATGTACTTTTTTTCAGAAATGGAAATTGAACTCAGAACCCTGCACTTATCAGGCAAGAGCTTGTTCTACTGAGCTATCTCCCTAGCCCAACCTATGTAATTTTAACATGCATGTATTGTATGGTACTGCAAAATCCCTTGATATCGTGAAAAATCCATAATAAATAATTTAGATTAATATTTTTGAAAATCCATAAAACAGAGAGTCTGCAAAAGTCAAACTGAAATAGCAAGGGATACATTTCTTTGTGTGTGTGTGTGTGTGTGTGTGTGTGTGTGTGTGTGCAGGCACACGTGTGAAAAGTCTCACTACACAGCTTGAACTCATCGTAATCCTCCTGTTTTCAGCCTCACCAGCAATGGGATTACAGGCGTGTACCACCATGACCAAACTCCATTGCCTGCTCAGCACGCCTGTGGGAGGAGCCAGCACACGTGGCACCAGGAATCAAACCCTGGTCCCTGTGCTTCCCTGAGCAGTTGCTTAGTCCACTGAACTTTCTCACTGGCCCTTGTAATTCATTTCTAATGTACGCAACAGTGACATTTCATGTGGGGAGTCGCTTTATGTATGCAATGCATCTTGATTCATTTTACTTAGGCTTCTCCACCATTTCCAACCTCTCCTTTCATCTCCAGATCTCTTTCTTATTTTCAGAAGTTCTATCTACCTAATTCCTATGATCTATCTTTAATTCTTCTTTTTTATTTATCTATTTTTTAGATTTATCATATAAGAAAAACCATGTTGTTTCTTATATATACATGTCTGATTTGTTTCATATAGCATGATGGTGTCCAGGAGCAACCATTTTTTGACAAGCGATTCAAATTTAGTCTTATTTATGGTTGAGCAGTACCGAATAGTGCATATATCCAGCCTTGTAAATTCATGGGTTGGTGCACATGTGTACTGATTTAGCTATTATGAATGATGCTTTTGTAAATATGGGGTTTCAAGTATCATTGTAATATGATGTCTTTAACCTCTCAGGAAGATATCTAAAAGGGTAATAGCTGAGTTAAATAGAATATCCACTTTTAGATACTTTTACAGAAATCTTCATAGTGACTTTGTTAGTAGCTGTACTAGTTTACATTCTCACCAATCATGTAGAAGTCTTATATTTTTCCCCAGCCTCTCCAGAATTTGTTATTGATTCCTTGGGAGCTATTCTTTCTGAAGTAAGATGGAACCTCATGTTAGTTTTAACATACATTTTCCTCACAGACATTTTTCTTGTATTTATTGGCCATTTGTGGGTGACTGTGGACCTTTTTTTCTGTCTCTGTATCTGAGCACCACAGTAAATTTGGCAAGGGGAAGTTTTAATGTAATTAGCCCTAGCTCTGTAATTGCTTCTATCAGGGCTCTTGATCCTCACTTGTTTGGCTGCAGTACAAATTTCTCAGCCTTGTCTGCATCTTCCCTCTGAAAACTTTCTGTCTGTGGCATCACCAGATGACCCCTCTCATACCCCACTTTCCAACTCTCAGTTTCTGTGAGTAAGCTCTGGTTTGTCAATATCTCACTCACTGTGGTCCTCCCTCCCTTAGTAGGGTGAATTATTTGAAGTACACTCCAGTGGCCTGGTCCCCCTGCAATGCTGGCTTTGTTCCTTGAGGCACACAATCCTCTCCCAATGTTGTGGAGGGGGCATATCTTGGGTTTAATGGAGTACCGTTGTCCAAGAGCATCCTGGCTTTTTCTAAACACATCTCTGATGGGATTGCCTTCGACTGACTGTCTTTTCTATTTGTTTATTGTATATGACTTTCTGTACTTCCTTGACCTCCATGCACCTGCTTTCCTGTAGCACATGTATCAGAGCCTCTGTCCCATCCTTCCACCTCTTAGTCCAGTGTGGTGGATTCCCATGGACATGAATTGCTTAAGGTTCACTCAAAATCATGGAAAATCCTCATTTCTCAGTCAAATTTGAAAGACAATCTTACAGTTTAAATCTGGTTTGATTATTTTTTATTTTAGATCTTGAAAAACTTTTGCTCTAAGCTCTCTTTGCCTTTAGGATTTGTGTTAAGAAATATGCTATAACTCTAATAGGTTTAATTCAGAGAATTACACATAGATTTTACCAAGCTTTTTAAATTCTGACTACTTGTTGGAATTCTGGGATAATCACTATGGTATTGTTGCCTGTGGAAGACAGGCACTGCTGCTCCGCTAGGGGCAACCACTCACCAGAATCTGTAAAATTCAACCCCAGGAAGGGACTAAAAGAGCCAAACTTAGAAAAGAAGAGTTTAATGGAAAAGAGGATAAAAGAGAAGATAGATAGATCTGCAGATAACCAGTGTAGGGGACTCTCGGGAGATGGAGAGCTTGATGGGGGCCTTGTTCCCAGATGCTCTTAGGGCAATCAGGACCCTTCCCTCTACCTAGAGAACTTGCTGTAGCACAATTGGCTTTCTTTTTTTTTTCAAAATTTTATTGATAAACAGCAATAAGACAGTTTCAAATCAAATCGGAAGTACAGTTTCAACAAATAATACACTGCATATATTCTTCTTAGTGGTTAATTGCTGTACAAGATGCGGACTTAAGATTCTATTTACAAACACCATTAGAACAAATCATTCTATTCATTAAGAGAATGCAAGTATATATCTATCCTAACCACTTTGAATACACAGACACAAAATGGACATTCATCGGTACACCACATTTGTTCTAAATTCCGTTATTGAATATTATAGGTGTGTAAACTCAGCAAAATATTCTAAAAGAGTCCAGTAGCCCATAATAGCATTGGGTCTTCTGTTTAACTATCAATGTCAGAAATTATTGACCTGAGTCCCCCACAGTTCAACATAACAACATGACTTTACTTCCTATATTTCGTCTTCATACTTTTCTACTGGATGGTTAAGACCAAGGTAAAGCAGGACCTGAGCAACAAGAGTTGTAGCTTTTTGGTCTGAGAAGATCAGTGAAATGCCCTCAGGATTTATCCTGAGAACAGTTAGTTTTCAGAGGCCTCTGCCTACATAGTCTCTTCCGGTGGCCTTCATGCAGTTTTTGTTTGTCTATTTTCTTGCCCTTGACAGAATCTTATCCCTGGGTGAACAGCTGATTGGCAAGTCTAGAGTGAGTATCTACTGAATAAGAGGTACACATATGTTGTATATGTGTTAGTGCATAAGAGTGAGTACCTACTGAATAGGAGCTTTCCCCACCATTAGCCTACACCCTTACATTCCCCTTTGTTCTACTGTATTTTATGGAGGTGGTGACAACCTATTATTTGTGCACTTGGCTCTCTGTATTCTTCCTAGATTCTCTCTCTCTGGTCAGTTGCTAAGCCCACCTGTGCTATCTTGTGTCTTTTTTTTTTTTTAAATCTGCTTCTTCCTTTTCTTTCTGTTCTTGAAATTATTCCCAAGAGAATCTCTCTAGAAAAGTCTCAATTCCTTCTAGTCAGGATTAGCCAGAAGACCTAATGAACCCTCACTCTATTTTCCAGTCAGCAGACCTCTATCTGCACAATGTGGCTTGGAAAGGGACACTTTTGGCTGTGGCTATTTGAAGTTCTATACAATTCCTTTACTTATATTTTGAGTGACATCCTTATACATGGAAATTTTTCTGCTATGACTTTTGTAAATAGATTTTTATACTTTTTGTTCTGTCATCTAAATTTTCTTGAGCTCTTACTACACTTAGGTTCGTTCTCTTTGAGTGATGTAGCAGCTGGCATCCCTTTCCCATGACCTCTTGATATTGTTAAGGAAACTTTAACTACCTGATCTCCAGCATCAACTGCATGTTCAATTTCTGGCATTCTCTCCTAACACTAGCCCTTCCTGCTGCTTGTACTCTCAAAGTATTCTTTATATCTTGGGCCTCTGATGAGATTTTTTTTTCTTTTTTGGCGAAACCTGGGATTGAACTCAGGCCCTTGCGCTTTCCAGGCAAGTGTTTATTCTACTGAACTATCTCCCCTGCTCTGATAACATTTTTTTGTATCTATTTCTTTACTGAACTGATAGCCTGTATCTTGTATCACCTTTGGTAGTTCATCCAACCTTTTGTGTGTTCTTTAAGCTCACTGATCATTTTATCAATTAATTCTATTCTGTTTACTTATATTTTCTTTGTGCTCACTTAACATCTTAATGATTTGTCTTCTGGTTTCTTTTTTACCATCTCTTAAATTGTAGTCATTTGGATTTTTACTTCCTCTCCACCATTACCTTGGACTGTATCTATGGAAAATAAGATGCTTTAGAGGCACTTTGTTGCCTGTCTTCCTTCCTTCCTTCCTTCCTTCCTTCCTTCCTTCCTTCCTTCCTTCCTTTTTTTTTTCGGAATCGGGGATTGAACTCAGGCCCTTGCACTTGCCAGGGAAGCACTTATCCTACTGAGCCATCTCCCAGCCCCTGTTGCCTGTTTTTCTAATTTTTCCTGTTGTTGTGGTTCTGAGAGTTAAAGATAAATTAGAGTAGGGAGATTCTGATGCTAGCGTGGAGCTCTCTTTATTTAGCACCTGCTTCTTAGTGATGTAACTTTACTTGGCTGTGTTTTGATATTTATATATCTCTCAATCTACTTAGGTGCAAGGATAGAATCCCTACTGGTTTTAACGACATGAGCAGGTCCAACTATTCCTCAGTCATGTATACTAAAACTGGCTTTACCCACTTCACCCTCTGTTCCAATGCCCATAAAGACTAATATACTTCTACTCTCAGGTAAGCTGGAATATGGAGGGCAGTGCAGAACACCAAGCAGTGTGACCTAAGTGTCCTATTTTAGTCTGAATTTAAACAGTGGGCTCTTCCACGCACAAAGCAGAGAAGCTTTGGCTGTAATGAGGGAGCTGCTGTGCTGACTTCTGGGCCTGTCTCTTCGCCTATCTGCCCTCCCAGCACCATGGTGACCAAAGGTATTTCTTCTCACCCTTCGCAGTTCACAGTTCACTCCTGCAAATCTCTGAGCTGGTGCCCCACTACGATTTGTCCAGTTGTCTGCCTGCGAATCGAATGGTCTATGGACCTGGGTAGACCCCTGAGACTGCTACTTTCTGAAGATGCACTCTGCTCAATTTTGATTTCATCTCTGTAGGTGTAACTAACCAGAGGTCTTTGTCTTTGTCTTCAGTTAATGAAAAGGGCGAGGGTACAATGGAGTTGGCTCAGACCCACTCTTCTGTTAATTTGGGAAAGGGCTCCCTCAGGCTCTGATCTCTGATCCCTTGCTCTCTAAATACCCTGTAGTTGCCTCTGTCTTTTCCCTCTACCAGGTTCCTGATATGACTCATAGAACATCCTTTGGCTAAGCCACTGCTGTCTAGCTTTCTGTCTGAGAAGTCACCATAGCTCTCACAAACTTAGTGATTCCAAGAGGTTCCATACAGGTGAAGAACAGAGAGCCATGGGTAGTGATATCCCACAGGCACGGCATTCCCAGTGTTTGGGAGAAAAAGTAATGTGTGCTTATTTTTGGGTCACTCCTATTTTTCCTGCCTAGATTAAACCATGTTTAGTTACTGCTTACTCAACTGCCTGAGCTGTGGCTTTCTTAGTACTCAAAACTGCAGTCCCTATTTTGAGTTGCGTGCTTGTTTCAACTTTCTCAAGAGTCTAGCAGTGGTGTTACAGTCACACTGCTGCAGGTTTTCAGCTTCTCTGGTACCCTGGTCTTGAATATTTTGTTCACTGGATTCCCTAGGCACAAAGGTTAGGAATCTATTTCAGCACCTGGGCACTTTTAAGATGCTGGCTCTCTCTTCAGGGCACTAGATCCTCTCCCAAGATGTACACAGTGGACATGGTAAGTAAAGGGTGTTGTAATCCAGGCATCACCCAGCTGTCCTTTCTTAACCTCTATGATCCTGGATTTGGATCTGATAGGTTTCTCCCTTCAGTTCACCTTCCTATATCTGTCTTTCTTTGCCGCTCCCATTTCTGTTTACCTTTGTTTTCTGGAGTACATCTTCAGGCCTTCCCGCATCACTGCCAAATGTAAGAATTTCATTAAATTTTAGATACTTCCACTGATACAGTTTTGTGAGTTGCTTCGGCTAAAGCCACACAATAAGGATTCAAATAATTGTAAAGAAAGTTCTGTACTCTTTGTAATGGAGCATGTTAATGTTGCTATTCACATCCAACTTTATCTACCGAGTCAATAAAACCTTATCAGAATCACAGCAATAATTTTTCATTCTTTATTTTTGCTGAAATTGGCAAGATGATACAAAAATTTATGTGCAAATTTGTACATAATTTGGGTATACAAATGAGCCAAAACAATTTAAAACAGCGTAACTGGAGAATTTACATTTCCCAATTTCAAAATGTACTATGAAGTTACATTAGGAAGAATAATAGGATCCCGTCACAATGGTCCACCTAGAGAGCGATGCACTGAGAACCCAGAAAAAAGCTCTAATAAAAACATGTAAATGGAGCTTCCTGCTACCCTGCGCCGGCGGGACCAGTCCCAGCCCAGGCGCAGCTTGGTCGAGACCCTCTCCCAGCCCCTTGGGCCGCCCTCCACCACTCTGCAGTGCCTCCCCCACCACACCCGCCGAGTAGGATTTTCTACCGAGTTCCGGGACACCCCAGACCCAGTACTAGCCCAGGTCCGGTGAGTGTGCGGACAGCTTCCTGCTACCCTGCGCCGGCGGGACCAGTCCCAGCCCAGGCGCAGAGTGGGCCGGACCCTCTCCCAGCCCCGTGGGCAGCCCCCCACCACTCCGCAGTGCCTCCCCCACCCCACCTGCTGAGTAGGATTTTCTGCCCAGTTCTGGGAGCCCCCAGACCCAGTCCTAGCCCAGGTCCGGTGAGTGTGCGGAGAGCTTCCTCTTCCTCCAACTTCACCTTGCCCCCTCCAGGCACAGCTCAGG
>NW_004524843.1:1179570-1201183 GCF_000260255.1 Octodon degus
CACATATATAACTATGATATGATGTTTTGAGTTCATTTGGGAAAATTCCTAGAAGGGGGTTATCTGGATTGAATAGGATTTCCAGTCCTAGATTTTGAGGATTCTCCACACTGATTTCCATAATGGCTACACCTCTCTATATTCCCACCAGGAGTGGAGAAGGGTTTCTTTTTCCCTGCAGCCTTTCCAACATTTGCTGTTGTTTGATTTCTTTATGGTAGCCATTTTTTTCTGGGGTGAGATGGTATCTCAATGTTATTTTAATATGATGTGGAGCATTTTTTCATGTATTTACTTGCCTCTTGTATTTCTTCCTCTGAGAAGAGTGTGTTGATCTCAGATGCCCATTTCTGGATTGGGTCTTCAAATTTTGAGGCCCTAATGTTTTTTAGTTTTTTATAAATTCTAGATAGAAGACCTTAGTCTGAGTGCTTGTTAGTTAAGATTTTTTCCAAATTTGTGGTTTGCCTTTTCACTCTGTTGGTAATTTCTTTTGATGTGCAGAAACTTCTGAATAATAGGGGGGGGTCACAGTTGTTAATTCTTTCAATTGCTACCCATGCAGTTTGATTTGTTCATGAACTGTTTGCCTACCCTTGTGTCTTCAAGAGTTCTGAGTCTAGCAGAACTCTAGTCTCAGCTTATTGGGTCCAGATCTACCAAGTTTGAACTCCTCCAGCTGGGCCTGGCTTGGATCTGGCTGCTATTACTCCTTTTTTCCTGCTGCAGCCCATGGAAGTGAACTCACTGTGCCCCACTGACACACTGTTCTGCTCTTGGATTAGCTGCCTGAATCTTGCCCCTTGCCTCTCTGCCAGGAGTTCTGCTTCAAGTTTCCACACCAGATCTGACTGCTGGTTGGATGGAGGTACCAGTGGACAGCGGGACCCAGACGCTGAGCCTGGCAGCTGGGTGCAGGCAGGTGGTGGGAGGTTCCCGTGGGGAAGCCTATTTCTTGAATTCTATGAATTTTATCAGACTAAAGCACCTGCTTACATACAGCAAAGAGGCTGGTGTTCAATCCCCAGTGTGCCGTGCCAGCCCCTCCCTTGCGGTGGGCTGTGATGGCAAACGAGAGGGCGTGGTGGTACCCACATGTAATTCCAGCACTTGGGAGGCTGAAAATAGGAGAATCACTAGGAGTTCAATCTATGGAATGAGCCCCTGAAAACCCTACAGACCCTGTATGAAATACATAAAAAAGAGACATTTTGTCAAATTTTGGATAAAGGTATTCAAAGCAAAGGAGAAACCTCTTGAGTATTTTGTGGGGAATTAATGGTAATGTGTTTTCTACTATAATAAATGCTTTATTTACACATTCAGTGAATTTGTGATTTTACCTCTTTGCTAAGGTTTTTGGAAATTTCTGCCAATACAAATTTTGCAGCATGACCTCATTAACCTTTTTTCTCAGGATCAAACACCATGTGACTTCTGGTTCTTCCTTGAAATCAAATGCTCATGAAGATGAACATTTTTAAAAATTATGTATTTAATTTTTATTGATTTTAATGAGAAAAAAAGATGAAATAGCAATGAAACAGTTTCAAAACAGGTTAGTAGGACAATTACAGCAATTAATACATTGCATATTGCTGTCTTCGTAGTAGTCATTCAGAGGACAAGATGCAGACATGATAGTTTGCCTAAACAATATTAGTACAAACCTTTCTTCTCAATGAACCAAGAATGATTTGTTCTAATGGTGTTTGTAAGTAGGATCACAAGTCTGCATCTTGTACAGCAATTAACCACTAAGAAGAATATATGCAGTGTATTATTTGTTGAAACTGTACTTTCGATTTGATTTGAAACTGTCTCATTGCTATATGTTTATCAATAAAACTTTGAAAAGAAAAAAAATGAACCAAGAGAAAGTAGCTGCAAATCTATCCTAACTATCTTGTACACACACACACACACACACACACACACACACACACACACATTTTTTTTCCACAACAAAATAGTCTTGGTCACCCACCAAAGCCCAACTAATGACACTCACAAAGAACTTCCAGAGCTGCTTTATAAAGTGGCAAGCCTGGTAGAATGAGTGTGTTAGAAGAGTAGAGTATCTTGAGGAATATTAATACAATGTTTCTTTTCTTCACATCTCTTTGCCATTCTGGTTTTTTTTTTTTTACAGTTTTTAAAAATCTTATCTTAAAGAGTAAAAACAAAAACAAAAGCAAAAGCAAATATCAAATGCAAAAGCATGTTACAGAGTAACATACCCATGTTTATAGAAACACAATTTGTCATACCCAAATCTTGGAAATAACAAAAATGCCCATAGGTAAATGGATGCTACTAGAGGCTATTCTCATAAGGAGAATAAATCAGGCTCATGTGTATATCAGATTGTCTCTCTACTATAAGAACCTGAATGAATAAATAAAATCTGAAAGATATAATCAATAGAGTAAAATGGAAAGAAACTGAACATAAGGAATAAACAATGAATATGAGGGAAAGGAAAAAAGATAGGGAAAAAAAGGAAGCGAGAAAAATCATGTGTTTTTACCATGATAAATTTTTTAAAATTTAATTATTTTTTACAGTTTTATCTGACCTCATATTGTACAAAGAACAAACCATTAAAACAGATGCAAAATTTAAGACTATATTGACAGAAGATAACTTCCACTAAGACAAACAAGAACTTCCACAAATCCAGTCATTCATAAAAACAAATATATCACTAGTATAATTTGTCAGAATCAATGTTTTCACAATTCTAGCAATAACATAATAGCTTATAATAACCCAATTTAAATTTATTTTAATAAAGGGCTATTTTTCAAAAAAAGCAAGATTTGTTGTAGTCAAATATATCATATTTCATCATTTCACCCTCAAATTCATAATATACTTAAAATCTACAAACTTAATAAAACAGAACTATGAAAACCATCAGGGTAGCATATATTAGATAAAGAATCTTAGAATACTATGAAAGCTTCACCCCCAAAGAACTTATTACTCCTGAACCATTTCAACACTTCTTAGAAAAGACCAATTCAGAGGAATTTGCTTTGCTTTCGCAGTTCTAACTGGACTCTCCGTTAGGCACTGTGGGGAAATAGGACAGTGGGGTGACCTACATGAATCCAACAGCAACAGCCAGATTAAGAGGTCCAACCCAGTCTTCAGGGCCAACAATACAGGATTATCTGAACTGACCCAGGCCTACCTGGGAAGAAGTAAAAGAGCAACTAGAAAAGAAAAAGAAAGGCTCTAAGGCTTTGGCAGAATTTGAAGAAAAAATGAATGAGAACTGGAAGAAAGAACTAGAAATGCACAGGGAGAAATTATTCAGTGGAAATGAGAGCTCATCAAAAAGAAAAAAAAACAGAGAAAAAAGAAAGAAAAGATATCTGGTAGGTATTTATTCTCTTCTTCATTGAGCTCTGATTCTCCCAGCAGTTCTTCAGATTCTGAGGATGAGAAGAAGAAGCAAGCAAAAACAAGAAAGAAAAAGAACAGTGATTCATATAAATCTTCTGAAAGCTTGCTGTCAGAAACAGAGTCAGATAGTAAGGATAGTTTCAAAAAGAAAAAGAGTGAAAGGATGCAACTGAGGAAGAGAAGGACATTAAAGGATCTACCAAGAAAAGAAAGATATTTCCTGAAGATAAACCTTCTTCATCTGAGTCCTTGTCAGAATCAGATCATACTGAAGAGGTACAAGCAAAAAAGAAGAAAAACAGTGAAGGATGAGAAAAAAACAAAACAGAAAAAGAAGCATAAGAAACACAGTAAAAAGAAAAAGAAAGCTGCTAGTTCAAGTCCTGAGTCACCATAACATTATCAAAAACCAGGACTCCCCTATGAAGAAAGTGCAATGTCTAAAGAAGTTTCAACTGTGAAATTATGACATATTTACTAACACGCATGGCTTTTCTTGTCCTTAGAGTTGTTCCTGGACTGTTAAAGAGGCACTCTAATGCTGCTATGTGAAATGGCCATAATTGTTGCTTGCTCTTGAACATCTATTTATTGTCCTCCATTGCATATAAACCTGGGAGATAACACACTGCAGTCATACTCATGGTTAATATATTTGGGAAGAAAGCTAATATTTTTGACTACAGCTATCCAGTGATTAATAGAAATAACTCTGGATATATCTTAAGATGTAATCAGAAATGGCCAGATGATTCTAGTTAAATTTTTTGAAATAGAGACTACATTAATACTTTGAAATCCTTACTCCATAGATAAGTGTATCTTGATTTTTTTTTCCCTTGTATGCTTTTTATTTACCTCAGGAAGGAGCTTTTAGGGTGGAAGGAGGGGTGGTTTGCTATCTCTTTAGCTAGCAGAATATTGTGCCTTTGGTCCTCACACCTCCTACTTTTGTGGACACAGTAGCCATACTTCCAGGGAGGTCAGAGCTGGGTATGAGCCCGCTTGCCCTTTATTGAGTTTAATGGCTTCTGTGGAGTTGGCCATCCGCTGCTTTCAGTGAACAAAAGAAATAGCTCTTTGTAGTATGAGAAAGGTCCAAAGCTCTGAATTTATACCTCCACATCAACAAAAACTAAATGTTTTTTAGCTTTAGGATGTGTTTTGTCATTTGAATTAATTTTTGACTGTACTTCGGCTTTGGACAGGAATTGTTTCATATAAACACTGGTACTTTTTGAACTTACTAGTTAAGATTCTAAAATGCATGTTTTATACTGTTAAGTTGAAATCAGTCAGGAAAATTTTATGTAACCAATGATAGTTTCTTTATTTTTTTGTATGAATGTTGTTCAGGTTACAATGTTTAGCTTTTGTTAACTCTTATTTGTACTGTCTCAAGTTCATTGCTATGTTTAATGGAAACCCTGCCAAGATATTTAGCATATAAAAAGCAGATTTTGAGTTTTAGTTTTAAACAGTTTCATACTGAAGCTGAAACTCACAGATAAGTTGAGTGGCAGGCTTGGTATGCTATATCTTGTTACACAAAGCTGTTGCCAGACTGTTAGGAAATACAATGTTTAAAAAGTTTATGGTCTTTGTATATTCATAACGAATTATGACAAGTTAAGTTTAAGTGAGAATTGTATTACTGCTCTTGTGTCCTATTTTACCAAGATTTTGTGCCTCGTATCTCTTACTGAATTACTAAGAATGTTAAGAGGAACTAATAAATCATTTTCATTTTACTTTTTTATATAATCAGGCAATGTGACATATAATTTGATGTACAATTTTGCCTGTTACAGAGGGTGTGCTAATTATTGTGGTATATGCAGAGAATGTTTTGGCATGAGAATAAGCTGAATAAGTAGCTATTTTGATTAAAAAAATAAAAAATACTGATAAAAAAAATCAATGAAACGGTGATACTCATTGAGACAAACAAGAAATAAGAACTGGTGCAAACCAAATAGCATGTCTCATAGTTAGGAAAAACTGCAGACAAAAGAAAATTTCACTAAGGCAACCAGGTTATGGTATTACTTGGCAAAAATTTTAAAAGTCATTGTAAATGTTTTTGAAGAATTAAAAAATCATGTATAAGGAACTGAAGGAAAATATGAGAATGATGTTTAATCAGTGGGCATCAATGAAGCAAAATAATTTGAAGGAAAACAAAAGGGAACTGATTAAATATCTTATAGTTGTAAGGTAAATACACAGAATTTTAAAATTAACTAGAAAGGCGCAACAGTCGATCACAGCTACCAGAGGAATCAGTGAACCTCAGAATATTCTGTTAGATAAATTTAAACAAAAAGGAATCATAAAAATGGACAGCACTTCGGATACTATTTTGCATAGTAAATATTCATAATGGGAACTCCAAAAGGAAAAAGTTATAATAAAGAGAAATGGTTAGTGGAAAAATCTCCAGACTTGATATAAAACACGTTACATGAAAGCAGGCTCTTTGAACACCTGGTATAATGAACACAAAAACATCTAAATCCAGGCACATGTAATTTGAGTGTCAAAAGATGAAGACAAACAAGGAAACTTGCACGTAGAAAGCATAAAACATGCCACGTGGGATGGATCTGCTGATCAGAAAAGTCCCGTGGGAGCAGCCTGCAGGGGAGTCAGCGGAGTGGTTTCTGGGCACCATGGAGAGGGAGAACGGAGCTGTCGGAAGGCGAGGAAGCAGAAACTGACCAGGTTTTCTGGGGGGAGGGAGTGGTGAACAAAAACATTCCCAACTTGGAGATGTAATGCGATGTAACTGTGAATAGACAAAATAACACACTAAGTTCTGCACCTCAAAATGATAAATATCATGGTTCAAAAATTATATTTTAAAAATTTGTAAGAAAAGATATATCTGCGTGGAAAGACAAATTGGTTTGATCAAGGAGATTGTGTCACAGGTAGTTATTTCTCCAAATCTAGATCTTCAATTTTATCAGTAAACTAAGATTGAGTAGTATTCATTTTATATTATCTAATTCAATTTAATTTAATTTTTTAATGTATTTAGTACAGGGTCTTACTACACAGATCAAACTCATAGTGATTCTCCTGTTTGCAGCCTCCCAAGCGCTGAGATTACAGGCACGTTCCACCATGACCAGTCTCAATCACATCTCAGCGCTCCCAGGGGCAGGGCCGCCTTGACATGTCACAGATTGAACCCCAGCTGCTGCACTCTGCCTAAGCAGGTGCTTTAGTCCTCTGAGCTATCTGGCTGGCCCTCTGGGTAGCATTCTTAACACACTTTATATATATTTACATAAGAATACATATATATATATATATTAAACCACAACAATTAATTAATAGAGTATGATAAAAAACATTATTTCTAAGTATTTACATAACAGTTATAAAATGTTTGCTAACAAATTTTATGTGTCCTTTGCAACTTTTCCATAGTCACTGAAAATTTCAAATGACCCCCATATCCCTAATGAATATATACACAAGCAATACTATATCCAGACATTGAAATTAAAATTACCAGGGCAGAAGAGATGGCTCAGTAGAATAAGTGCTTGGTTGGCAAGTGCAAGGGCCTGAGTTCAATCTCTGGTTCCGGGGGAAAAAAAAAATACATAGTAATACACACTTGCAAATGAATTGAAGTAGATTGCCAACAGATGGTCAACTTGATACATCAGCTGAAGTGAACCAGAGTGGTGCTGGGTATGGGAGGTCCACCTGAGTATTGTTGTCAGCAGCCTAAGAGGCAGAACTGGAGATGAGTTGGTGGAGGATGTTAGGAAAGCTTTTGAACAAGCTGTTGGGGAGCTGTTGGAAGCTGCTGGCTCTCTTGGGCTATTCTGTTGGAGGACCTTGTCATGCTGGCTTTCCTGATGAAGTTGGCTACTCTCCTCAGAGGAGTAGCTCAGGACCACGTTGTCACTGAGAATGGCTGTATTTCACTTTGGGTGAGCTCTGCCTCTCACCTTGAACATTGCTTTCTGGCTCAAGAGGGGAAGGACAGTACACTGGTCAGTCTCCTGAAAAGCTTATCGCATTGGCTTTCCGTGTGTGTGTGTGTGTGTGTGTGTGTGTGTGTGTGTGTATTTTAGAGAAGGGTCTACAGGGTGTTCAAGTTCTCACTACTAGATTGGACTTGTAGTGATCTGCCTGTTTACAGCCCCCCAAGAGCTGGGATTACAGGTGTGCACCACTGCACCCAGTCTCAATCGCCTTATCAGTACTCCTGGGGAGCCAGGGCTGGCACGGCAGGTGCAGGGATTGAACCCCAGACCCTGTACCTTCTTGCAGGTGCTTTAATCTACTGAGCTATTTGGCCAGCCTGAGCATTGGCTTTCCTGATGGGAACTCAGCTTTCCTAATCATCAGAAGAGTTTGGGACCTCTGTTGCTGAGGATGATTGTGGTACATTTTGTGGCGCTCTGGCTTTTACTTTGAGCATTGCTTCCTGGCCCCAGTGCAGATCCCTCAGCTGCTAGCAGAGATCTTTCATCCTGGTGGCACAGCTCAATTTCACCACTAACCTTTGGACCTTCGCAGCATAGATCCGTGCAACAGGCCTGCATGAGTCATTGCTGTGGACTCTACACATCCAGTTTGATTTGTGGGAGGCATTGTAATGGGCTCTAGATCTTCAGATGGACTCATGTAGGACATCATTGTGGGATCCAAGCCCTCAGCCTGATTGATTGGTCATTAGTGTGTGGATAGTTTGCAGTCTTTGTATATGATTCTTTGGATGATTCATTATAAAATAATATTATAAGATATGTGTCCTGAATTGTATTGTTCCCTTGCAAAATCCCAAACTATAACATGAATGAGCCTAAAATACATTTTGATAATGAAAGTACTTAGATCCTAAAACCTATGCAGCACATGATTTCATTTGTGAGGCATTTTGAAAAAGGCAAAATTAAAGTAAAAAAAAATTTGACTGATTATTAGGCCCAGATATAGAGGCAGTTAAATATCGCAGAGCTCAAGGGGAATTTTTGGATTCCTAGAACTATCAGGTGCTTTTCAAAACTCAGATAACTTTACACTGAGAAGGTGAAATCTACTGCATGTGAATTATCTTAATGACCCTAAATAAACTGAATGAAAGGATGATATAAACAGATGGATAAATAGATGAATGGATAAGGGTATTTATGTCTGTTTGGTTTTTACATGCATGATTGCCAATCATGTAAAAATATATTCATTATTCAGTCAATATCTCCCTGTTTTTTTAATTGTCTTCAGTTCTTGATGGCAGATCCCACGGGGAAAATCAGCAATGCCCATGTTTCCTAAGACTAGGTGTCATCACTGAGAAGGGCAAGACTTTGGAACTCTGAGTATCTCAGGCGATTCCTAAATCAATGGAAGAAGAAGCGCAGCACATCTTTGTTGTGATGATCCCTAAGAGCTTTCTTTGTATAATTCATATAAATGCCAAATGAAGCTACATCCTGAAGACGAAGACATGGATGCTAAGATAGTAATACTTTCTATGCCCTCTGCTTCAGCCTTCTCTGTGAAGGTATCATTTCTATTTCTCTTTAACAGTTTTAGATCCTTCCTCCTAGTCTGTAACTTAGAGCCACAATGTGAAACTAAGGTCACACGCCGTACTTATCTTAACCTGGTTGATAACTATTGTACAGTGCCTGTTTGTCTCATTCTCCAGCTTCATGTACCACAATAACCTCCAAAGCTAAAAGGAACAAAAGCAATCTGTGAGTTTTAATAACTGATAGGCCCAAGACTGTAATTTCCAGAAAGCTCTGCAAAGCAATAGGGAGTAAAATAACATTACAATAAAGATGACTTCAAAACAACAACATTCTGTTAAAGATCCCACTTGGAGGATAGTGCAGGATGAAGGCTCATTTATCATCTCCTTACTCATCAGCTTATGAAAAATTACAGTATTAAAAAGGCTTACTGTTTCCTGTAGATATGAAATCAGAAAATCAATTTATGAATCATAGCAACAAATGGTGAGCACTAACAATGAGACAGTTTTTGAGCCTTTAAGCTTATTTTTACACACTCTTGCTGGCATGGGAAAAGTAGGAAACTTTGGATCAAAATAATAATTGTATCAGAGTAGTTTAGAATGAATCTTTCACTTTAAGACAGGGATTTTCTCTAGCGAAGTAGGTAGCATGAAGTTTCCTCCTAATAAGTAAGTTGGTCTTAACCAAAATTAAAATCAAATTGGTCATTTTTGCCTTCCTTCAAAGTGCACTGTCATGGTTAAATCCAGAATGCCTCGCACAAGTCTTCTGTTGCAGAGGTGAGAGCCTCAGAAGATGTGTACCTCCACTTGGTCTCGAACCCAGAAGTTCCTTGAACCCAATAATTTAAGGATTTTAAGAAGGCTTTATCAGATAGGTATAATCAGCTATTAAGTCTATCACCAGACCTTCTCACCTCAAAGGGTAAGGACGAGGATGAAGTTTCCAAACTTCTCAGCATGGCTTGGTCTTTTTGGTGACTGACACCATGCTGAAATTATCCAGGGTCCTCGAACACCAGGTATCTATTAACACACAATAAAGACACTGTCATTACTCTAAGACTCCAAAGGACTTAGAGGATCTTGTGTCCAGTACCACAATATGGCTAAATGTTATGACTAAAGTGGCTCTAACAAGGGGCTTAAAATTGAATACTAGAACAGAAGATGTTTTACTCCTATTGAAATGCCATCTGTATATGTTGCAATTTGATAACAAGGAGAGTGTAGCTGTACTTAAGCATGGTGAAAGTGAAACAAGCAGGTAGGCCTGCTCACGCACACATCAAGCCTAAGTTGTTGCTGACTGCCACTCCTGTATCTCCTCCACCACCGCTGACCCCTTGCCAAAAATGTGCACCATCACTGGGGCTGAGTCCATCTGGAAATAGCTCAACTACTGTAAATGAAACAGTAGGATCCCATGCTCCCATTTAATCCAGCAAATTTCTGTAAATCTAGCTACTTTTCAGCTCAGCTGTTATCAGTCACACTATTCAGTTCTGTTCTGAACTTGTGCCAATCTAAACTGTTATGTATTTTTTTAAAGAGAGAAAGGAAAATAAGCAATAGAAACAATACAGAACTTTAAAACAGACAATAGGAAATTAATAATTTTTATTATATTGTATATTGATATCTTCAAAGTAGTTGATCGGACTACCAGATAAATGGCATGCAAAATTGGTTAAAAATGCAAGCATCAATTTTTCTTCTCAGTGAACTAATAGCAATTAATGGTATAATTAGCTATCTTTCCTCCTTTTCTCTTTTCATCCACCCCAGTTGCAACTTTGCTTTTGAGATGTTTCTTTCTCTTTCACTGTATCTATTGTATGTTTTGGATCTTATTTACTCTTTCAGTTTCTTACGCAAGGAAGGCAGAATGATGTTTACATATGTGAATCTGATTGATTTCACTGATGGGTATGGTCTCTAGTTGCATCCATACACCTATAGAAGTCTTGAATGTACCTTTCATTATAGCTGAGTAGTACTCCGTTTTATAAAAACATACCACATCTTTTTTATCCTTTCCTCTGTTAATGGACATTTGGGTGATTTCCAAGGTTCATCTATCACAAATAGTGCTGCTATAGACATCAGTGCACATATATCACTGTGGTATGCTGTTTTAAATTCTCCTGGGAAACTATTATATACTTTTATGTTCTAAGGAAAGATAAAATACAAATGAGATTGGAGAAGGGAAAGATTTTGTCAAGCTGAACTGTATGGAGTACTAATGTATAACAGGAAATAAAGCAACTCCTGATTGCTGCTCTGCAAGGGCATGTACAGTATATGTCTATGAGTTTGTACGTACTTGCACATGGCAATATGTAATGCTATAAAGTTTGATTTTAAATAGTAGTTGATTGAATCTCTCTCTCTCTCTCTCTCTCTCTCTCTCTCTCTCTCTCTCTCTCTCTCTCTCTCTCTCTCCCTCCCTCCCTCCCTCCCTCCCTGTTTACATGGAGAGCCACCAAATTCAATGAGATGAATTTGATGTTAAAACTATTATTTTAAAAAAAAACACTAAGTCAATCTAAAATGATACTGACATGTTTCTATTTTGAAAAGTGTAAAGTTCTACTTTATTATTCTTGGGCACTGCATCCTGAAACATAATTATATATTGTTAAGTTATCAAAGTGGAGATAAATAATGAAAAACCAACTGAGATTTTTAAATAATGTTCATATCTCTGATCCTAAAGGATATGTGACCAAATTGTAAGAGACTTCAGAACTATTTATGCCGGATGATGGAAGAGGGAAGGAGTCTCTCTGAGGTCACATTTATGAAGGCACTGATCTCACCCATGACTACTCTGCCCTCAGGATGTAATCACCTCTCATCCTTTACTACCACCACCTTGGAGTTAGGGTTTTTACAGTGACTTTGTAAGGGTGTGGAGGAGGGGACTCAAGCACTCACACCACTGTGAGCTAGGTTTGCATATTGAACCTTGCTGGCTATTGAGCTGTTGCCTACATAGTTATAGTCAGATCATACACTTCATGTAGCTTTGCAGCGGAGTTAAAGTGATAAAAATTTTCAACCATTTAGTGTCTAGTCAGAAATTTCTAATGCCTGTGAAGAAATACTCTGCTTAAAACGATTTCATGTTAGTGGCTTTACTAGATGGTATAAGTCTGCAATAAAGTTAATGCTCCAGATACCTCTAAAATGCTGTTTTCAGTAGAACATTTTCCAGCACACAGTTCCTTAATATTGTTCCCAGGGCACATCTAAAGCTTAGATGAGAGGCAGATAGCCCCTTAAAAGTGATAAACCAACATAGAAGAATTGTTCAGTGACTAGAATGTACATATTTCTTTGTCACTCTATGAAAAAATATTGAAGATAATTTTGATTATTTACTTACTTGACTATAACAGCATCCAAGCTCTCTCTTTGCTTGTGTGTGGACCCCATCTGCACAGACTCCTCCGCATCAGCCATAAACTCCCTTTTCCATAGTATAGAGATCTATCCAGTTGTTAGACACAACTGGATAGCATAGGGAGTATGTATTCTGTCACAAGACTTTGATAATTGCATTCTTTCTTATGGAAATCCTTAAATTATTTTTTGTGAACAAAATATGAATAAGCTGGGTTTGCATGCTGTTTAGGGTAAGGCACAAATGGTTGATGAAACCTGCAAACTATAATGCATTCATTTTTGCCTGCATGCAGGAGCTAATGAATAAAGAATATGGAAAAGACTTTTCTGGGAGAAAAGAGTCTTTCTGGAGACATATGTTTTCTGAAATTTCACCTTGTGAAGCTCCCTTTGGGCTTCTATAACAAGATACCATAGATTATGGAATTTATGAACAAAACCACTTAGTTATCACATGGGAGGAAATTGGAATATCAAGATCAAATCTCTAGGAGATTCTGAATCTGGTGAGGACTCATCTTTCCTCTCTTATGCCTTCCAAATGTGCTCATATGAGGCAAACACTCCCTTCACTCTCTTTAAAAAAGCACTAATTCCAGGGCCAGGGAGATGGCTCAGTAGAATAAGCACTTCCCTGGCAAGTGCAAGGGCCTGAGTTCAATCCCCTGTTCTGAAAAAAAAAAAAAAAAAAAAAAAAAAAAGCACTAATTCCATTTATAAGGGTTTCAGTTTTTTTATTTACCCCCTCCTAAAGGCACTGCTTTTCATTATTACTAAACTGACTGTTAAGTAAAATATTAATCTGGGAAGAGTACTGTTTATGAACATTGGAACAGTAATGAATGCCAAATCATTGATACTTGCATCTTTCTTGCTAGGTAGCTCATGGTGGGATCTGGCTCACACTTAATCTTCTCTTGAAAATATCCTAACAATACCATAGCATCTTCATCCAACGGGGGTCAGAGAATGAGTCTAAACACTAGGACAGGGGTCTGTTTGGTCAGTGGAGGTCACTGAGTACAGAAGAAGATGCTGAAGTGTGGACAAGAAGCCCAGAGGGGCAGGTTGTTAAAGCTAATCTTCCCAAGACAGCACTTACTTCCAGTTACTTTAAAAGCAGGTTTAACAGGATTTCCTGGGTTTCCAGTGAGCTGGAGAAAGCCAATAATGACATCAAATTTCTGTATCACTGTGCTCCCTCACCAAGAAATGACTCAGAGGGCAAGTCATCTCAGCAGGCCTATTTGCAAAGGACAGGTACATGAGGAAAGGAAGTGCCTCTTAGATTTTCTTTTCTTTTAATAATTTTAATAAGAAACAAATAGCAATGAGACAATTTCAAATCCGATTAGTAGGACAGTTTCAATGATTAATACATTGCATATTGTTCTCTTGGTGGTTATTCATTGTACAAGATGTAGACATGATATCCTGTTTACAAACACTATTAGAACAAATCTTTCCCTTCATTGAATTAAGAGAATGTAGCTGTATATCTATCCTATTTTGAATATACAGATACAAAATGGTCGTTCATTTGTATCCCCTTTTTTGTTTAGTTTTGTCAGAGAAGGGTATTCCATTGTCATTTAAATATTATAGGTGCTTGAATTCAGCAAAATATTCCAATATAGTCCAGTAGTCCATAATAGTAATGGGTTTTCCATAAGACTGGCAATGTCAGAAGTTGTTGACTTGAGCCTTTTACAGCTCAGCATATTAATATGGCTTTACTTTTTGTACTTCATTTTTATACATTTCTGCTGGGTGGTTAAGACAAAGATAAAGCAAGACCTACATAACAAGAAATGTAGCTTTTGTATCTGATAAGGTCAGTCAAATCCCTTCAGGATATATCTTGAAACCATGTACAGCAGCTTGTAGATCCTTTGTCAGTGTCAGACATGTGGATGAGTCATGGCTATTGCTTGACCAATTTGCTCTCTGTGAAAGCCTGAGAGAATATTTTCTCTCCATGTGACTCTCCTTAGGCACACTCTACATCATCAATCACTTTCCTTTGTGTCCCCATAATCTCCTCGGTCAGAAAATTTGGGACACAACTGAGTTACATGATGTTACAGTATAAGTTCGCTGATGTCCTGAGTCTTCACTGACCTTGAAAAACTAGGACCAAAAATCTTGCTGTCTTTGTAACCCTCCTTTTTCTCTAATTTTTGGTCTGCAAACTTAGGTTGTTAGCCCTCCAGAAGAGAAACTTATTTTTATTACCCTACAACCTAGGCAGTTGAGCTTAACCTCACTATCTCTCTGAATATCTAACATCTTAGGCATAACATGGAACAGGTATTTTTCATCAAGTATTGATATGTTAAACTTTAAGTCCCTACAGAACATGAAGAAAGAAATTTTAAAAATAAATTTTATTTAAAAATTTAAAATATAAGAATAAACAATTACATATTTTTACACAGAAGTTTAGAAATCTAACCATATACAGCATTGTAACAGGATAGTCCCACAACACCCTTTTTCCTGCCTCCTGCCTTCATTCACTACCTCCTTCCCTCTAAACAAACATCTACCCAAGAGACAGCATGACAACAACCGACATGTCATGACAATCAGCATGTATTCAGAAGACCAGAATGACAAGCATTCCAAGCATGACCCTACCATTACACATTACTATCTTTAGTGCAGTTGCTTAGTTCATAGTTATCAGCATATATAGTTAGTCAGGGTGAGAATCTTACCAATTAACTGCTAGTTTCGAAAACCTGCTGAAGATTCTCAGAATCATTGCCTTACCCATCTTATACATATAAATGTATGGCTTTGCCCCTGTCATGTTTCCTAGCTTTTTTCCTTCCTCTCTCTTCATTGTCTAATCCTCAAGTTCTCACTTTCCTTTTAATTGTGTTATACCTTTCAATTGGTATTTCTTCTTTTGAGTTCTTATACTGGATTTTCCAAAACTAGGGAACTCTATGGAAAGGTTTGTGGCTACTAGCCACAAACTATAACCCCAGTTACCTAACTGTACCCCAATCATAAACCCTTCCTTTTCTCCTCTCCAGCCTTTTTAAGTTCCTTGTCTACAGATTCTCACTTTTGAGGTAAGGGATAAAAAAAAAAAACCCTTGACACTTTCTACTGGAGAGGATATTTTAAGATAAATAATTACATTTTGAAAAAGAACAAAGATAATTAAAACACCTTATGTTTTCATGCAGAGACTAAATTTTAATCTACAGTGACAGGAAAACAACTCTATCAAAATAGTTGATCTATGTGGAATAAAATAATATGTTCATGAGCCAGCCAGATAGCTCAGCAAACTAAAGTATCTGCTTAGGTGGGTATAGAGACTGGGGTTCAGTCCCCTGCATGCTATGCTGTCCCGTTGGGGCACACTGAGACAACAAATGAGACTGGGCATGTTGGTGTGCATCTGTAACCCCAGCGTTTGGGAAACTGAAAACAGGAGAATCACAGAGTCCAATCTGTGTAATGAGACTCTGTAGACCCTCTACTAAATAAGTTTTTAAAAATGTGTTTTCTGCCTCTGGCAGGTGGGAATGTCTAGGCAAGAGTAGGTGTAGTCACTAGATTCTCCCATGACCTCTACTGCTCAGAAATCACCCTTGATCCCAGGCTCCGTGTGCCAGTGCTGCCCCCAGGTGCACTGAGTTGGGGGGGATGGAGTCCAAGCACAGCGGTGCACATCTGTAATCCCAGCACTAGGGAGGCAGAAATCAGGAGGATCTCTATGAGTCTGGGCTATATAGTGAGACCCGGCGCAAAAAAAAAAAAAAGAAAATAAAAAAGAAAGAGAGAGAGAGAGAGAGAGAGAGAGAGAGAGAGAGAAAGAAAGAAAGAAAGAGAAAGAAAGAAAGAAAGAGAAAGAAAGAAAGAAATCACCCTTGAAACTTTTCTTCTGTATCTGGAATAAGCTCAAAATGCTGCCACACCCAGTGAATCTCATTTCTTATTACTCATTCATCATGTTTCAGCCATCTAACTTACTTTAAGATATTGTAGCGGGACAGCCTTGTTTATATCTTTGAACTTCAGCACTTCTAAGTCCTTCCACATTCTACTCATACCCTAAATTGCCACGTGGCTGGGATTTGATTGTGGCTGTCTCAGCTCAAGACCCACTTCACTGGGAAAGCCTTTCCTAAACATTCTATGTGAAATTCCCACCACTCCAGCTTGTTCTGAAATCATTCTGCCTTATTTTTCTCAAACACTACAGCATGCCCCTAAAATACGAGGTCTTTTTTGTTGCTCATTTATTAGCTCTTTCCCTTAATAAAGGTAAATTCCTGATATAGTGGAACATATCTCTTTCGCATATTCTTCTTGTTACCACTAACACCAAATCACACTATGTATTTATGGAATGAATGAATCTTTCTTATTATGATATATATGATGATCATTGTAGCAATGCTGTTGAGTGTTTCCTTCAATAAAATATCTCAAAATTTTTCCATTTTAAAAGTATGTCTCAGACACTTCTCATACTACTGTATACAAGGGCAGCAATATGTATTGCTCAGATGGGGTGATAGGTAAGAAAAATAATGCACTAGAAAGTCATGTTATAAAGAGAAAAATGGGAAGACTATGTTTTCCACAGCTTTCCACTAGAGAAGTAAATTGATTTCATCAGGGGTCTCAATTAATCCTATCTGATGCTTCATCTTTTAAAATTTCAGTCTCCTTTCAGTGATACTCTGAGATCAACCATGTGAGTTTAGAGTTAAAGCAATGTCAGTAATTATCATGCAAACAGAGTCTTGATAAAAGTGTGTCTTTGTTTTTATGCGCAATTGGGCTTAGCTGCTCTTACATATCTGCTGCTCTCTGAGGCCACACTAGAACCAACTGAAGAAATTTGAATACACACAGAGAATAACTGAAGACTTCCTAACCAGCCAACAGCCAGCTAGTCATCTAGAGAACTATACAAGGTAGCCCATCCCCAATTAGCACCCGACCGCTGACTGCAGATAAATAGATACCCCGATTACATCAGAAGATGTATCCCAGTGATCTTATGTATTCTGGATTTGCTATACAGTGATTATTTTCGCATATGATGACTGATGTAGTAGGCAACTTAGTAAGAAATCAAAGAGCCAGTATGTCACCCATAGCAAAAACGCTCTCAGATCTGTAAGTGTAACCCATCTCTCTAAACCACTTTTTTCCACTGAACATAAGACATAAAATGAGTTTGCTTATTTTTAGTTTGTTAAAATCAGCAAAATCTATGGATCACAAGTATGTATTTTTCTGTGTAACATTAATTTAATCTCTGTAATAAAGTTTCTTTTTTTCTACTTTTTTTCCCGCAGAACTGGGAATTGACCTCAGGCCCTTGCACTTGCCAGGGAAGTCCTTATTCCACTGAGCCATCTCCCCGGCCACCTGTGATAAGTTCTTGAAAGAAGGAATTGAGGCTTTTAGAAAATACTTTTCCAAGTATCCCCTAGACAGTAAATAATGAATCTCAGTAGACTCAAGCTGAGGGAATATAGGTCCACAGTCTCTGTTCTCACCCACTGAAATTTTCTGTCTTTCATATTCACAGCCATTGGCCAGGATGTCCAGAAGAGAACTCAGAACCTACATACAGTGTTGAACTCTATTCCTTCTGTAGCCTTCAATAAATGTCTTCTTGTTTCCTCTGTAATTCCATGTATGCCAGAAAGTAACATCCAACTGGAAGAGATGTGCTGGTCTTCAGGTGATGATGGCCAGTGTTACCAGAAGACTTTACCTCACTGTTTTCTTGCGTGGTAGCTACTCTTAATGGAAGATATGGCAAGGTGACTTGGACTGGCATTCATGATCCCTAGTCTTTGAGGCTGGTTACTTTTCAGTTAGGTCGTATATTTAGGAAAACATGGTTTTGTCATACCATAGAAATGATCCCTGAAAGTGTAGCATTTCATGGTCTACTGTCTTTCCAGTACAAGTCCAAAATATAAATAAGTATATATCCTAAAAATCCATGTCTTCCTGCTTGCTTCTACATCAAGTAGTAATAAGGTACTCTTATTTTAATTCTTAGTATCTCAGCTACTTTGTCCTCCACAAGTCTGTATTTTCTATAGAATACAATCTCACCATCTATCATATCTTCTCACTTAAAGCTCTGTTGCCAATCTGGCATCCCCTTCATTTTCCACATATATACTCTCTAAAATATAAGCTTTCTATAATACAAACTCTCTAAAATCCAACCTCCACCTTCTCTCTTTAAGATGCTTACATGGCTCCCCATAGTACACAACATACATATTTTTATTGTTCCTTACTAATTTTATTTACTCTTTAAGTTTTTCATACCAGTGAGACAATATGATGTTTGTATAGGTGGATATAATTTATTTCACTTACCAGTATAGTCTCTAGTTGCATCCATTTATCTACAAAAGCCTCAAGGTTATCTTTTTTTAGCTGAATACTATTCCACTGTGTAAAAATACCATATCTCTTTTGTATACTTAAATCCCTTCATAATCTGGCCTCTTCTCTGCCCTTAGCATTCTATCTATCATTGATCGATCAATCTATCTATCTATCTATCTATCTATCTATCTATCTATCTCTGTGTTTTCTAAAATCCTCCATATTCAAATGTTTTGAACTAACACTAGTCCTTGAATATATCACATTTTTCATTGCTTTATTTTTTTGAATTTTCTGGCATTAATCTACACACACACACACACACACACACACACAGTTTGGGATATCTTTACTCAACTTCATTGCTCACTTGGTCTCTATCTTCGAAACTTCTCATACTTCTCTTCCCTGTGGAAGCCTGGGAGAGACACTAACCACTACCTTAACTCCTCTGTCCTTGCCTGTCACACAGAGAGGAGAGCATGCCCTTATTAGGCTCTTATTGTGTTGTATTGTCATCTGTGTTTTTCCTTTCTGTGTATCTGCAACAGTCTGACAGCATTTGAGCACAAACACATGCTTTGTTAATCACAGTGCCCTCAGCACCTGGTACATCACAGATATTCAACAAATAGTCTGGAAGGAGGAATGAATAAATGTATGAAGCATTTTCTTTATCTTTCATATTCAGCCTAGGAATAAAACTCACTTGATTCAAGAGATTTTTAGGAGGTGTTCACAAAAGGTATAAAGAAGGATTTACATGACAGTGGTAATCAAATTAAAAAATGTCTGTGAAGATGTTGAATATGCACAAAAAGATTCTAAGGAAATCTTACCCATTTCTTGAGATGATTTTCCCTTGAATGCAAAATATCAATGAACAATGCTAATACTAGATTAAGAATTAGTGATGATTTTAAAGTTAAACCTAACCTTTTCTGACACATGATACATATTTACTAACTTTTTTTTTGTATTTTTTATGGAAGGGTCTACAGAGTGTTCAGGGTCTCACTAGTAGATCAAACATTTAGTGATCCGGCTGTTTACAGCCTCCCAAGAGCTGGTATTACATCCCTTATCTTTTTACGCATTAAAGATTCCTTGTAAACTTACATTTTTTTTCCCGGATCTGGGGATTGAACTCAGGCCCTTGTGCTTGCCAGGGAAGCACTTATTCCACTGTGCCATCTCCCCAGCCCCCTTGTAAATTTATAGCAAAAATAAATTCTTTCATAGAGATTGAGATTATGTGTTGTTGCTGAAAAGTCAGTTTAATTAAAAATGCATGGGATATTTATATATTGACAGTAAGAATGTTAGTAGGAAACAAAAACAACTGAATGGTCATTTCACCCTCCTGCCTCAGGTCTATCTGTACAAAAGAAAACACCAGAAGCCCACAGATGGCACCCCAGGGGTCACACCAGTCCTTCTGTTTTTATATCAGCAGATAAGAGGCTTTTACTGTGGAGCCTTCGCAGGGGCCTGGGCACCTTTGGGAGCCTGGACTGGAGCAGAAGTAAGAGTCTGGTCCTTGGCTGGACCCTGGGCTTTCGGATGGCAAGGCCTGCGATCCTTGGAAATGCAGGCATAGATGCACTTCCCAAGCTTGGGGTGGGCAATATAGGCAAGTTGAGTGAGCCTGCAGTTTAGTCCCTTTGGGATGAGTCAGGACTTGACCTTCTTGGGCTTGTTGAGGGCCTTGATAGCCTTGGTGCATGCATTCATGGCCTTGGCATTGTTTGCTTGCATCTTCTTGAAGCCCGCCCTGTGGTGCTCCTTGGCAAAATGCATGTTCCTATGGAACTTGGGATCTACTCCCTTCAGAGATTTGTATCTTTGTGACTGAGGATGCTTAATGCCATTTTTGGGACTGTATGTGCGTGGTGTGGTTCTTGGACTTGGAGATACCTGCTCTGTAAATAGCAGCTTGAATGGTCATTTTGAAAGCCTATGCAGAAAATAAGAGGATTATAACCAAGTCTGTCTTTAATCTGGCAAGATAATATGTATAATACAAAAGTTAAGTATTTAAGTTAGCCTTATACTTTGAGCCATCCTCCATGCTAGACTCTTGGATATTTTGCCAATTATAGAAAATATAAGGGCCGGTCAAATAGCTCAGCAGACTAAAGCACCTGCTTAGGCAGAGCACAATGGCCAGGGTTTGATCCCTGATGTGCCATGCTGAACCTGCCCCTGGGGCACTCTGAGCCGGCAATTGAGACTGGGAGTTGTGGCACGTGCCTGTAATCCCAGCACTTGGGAGGTCGAAAACAGGAGGATCACTATGAGTCTGATCTACATAGTGAGACCCTGTACCCATAGACACTGTACTAAATATAAAGTAAATAAATAAATAAACAAATAAATAAAACATAGTCCATCCATTTCTTTATTGGAATAATTAAGAACTGTTTAAATGTAATTATTTCAAGTATTGTCTTTGTTATCATACTCTGTGACATAGTTTACTGAGCTTGAAGTAATATGGAAAGAAGAATGAAGAAAAATTTGAAAGGTATCTTCTGAAGATAAAAGATTTTAGGAGATCATAATATTTACATAACTGAGTGCCTCCCCCACCCCGCCCGCCGAGTAGGATTTTCTACCGAGTTCCGGGAGCCCCCAGACCTAGTCCTAGCCCAGGTCCCATGAGTGTGCAGAGAGTTTCCTGCTACCCTGCGCCGGCGGGACCAGTCCCAGCCCATGCGCAAAGTGGGCAGGACCCTCTCCCAGCCCCTTGGGCCGCCCCCCCACCACTCCGCAGTGCCTCTCCCACCCCGCCCGCCGAGTAGGATTTTCTGCCGAGTTCTAGGAGCCCCCAGACCCAGTCCTAGCCCAGGTCCGGTGAGTGTGCGAAGAGCTTCCTCT
>NW_004524843.1:1205670-1208065 GCF_000260255.1 Octodon degus
TCTTGTACAGCAATTAACCACTAAGAAGAATATATACAGTGTGTTATTTGTTGAAACTCTACTTCCGATTGGATTTGAAACTGTCTCATTGCTGTTTATCAATAAAACTTTGAAAAAAAATAATAAAAATATTTACATAACTGATTGCATCTTAAACATGAAGAGATTGTGCATTCTTATTTTTATTTTTCACTGTATTTATGTCCTCTATTACAATCCTCCGAATTCTTCATTTAAGTCAAATAAGCCATAAAGTGTGTCTAACAGTCAGCAGATCAGTTGAATTTCAGTGTGAGGGCACTCCTAGATCATTCAGATGTAACATGTGCCTTTTGTCAGTGGCTTCCAAGCCCTTGGCTAAAAGTAGTGCAGGCATCAATCTTTTAGCACTGATATAAGGGCAACAGGGAAGTTATGTTGAAGAAAGGTTATAACGCTGCCTAGCTGCATGCCCTGTACACTACATGCTATGGATCTGCACTAACTACATCCAACCCTGTACACAAATAGCACTGATGTCCATGTACTGTCAATATTAGGTTTATCAAATACCCAACACAGGGGAAAAATATATAAGTAAACATATCAAAAATATCAGACGTATAGAAAAAATTATGATAATACCACAGTGTACATTTTTATTAGTACATTTTCAATACCGCATTCACCATGGATACTTGGTACATGTACACAGCAAGTCTTAATTCTTCTTATGTCCTCCCACCATTTCTTGGTCCCCTTCTATTTGCAATACCATCTATCTCTCAACTTTATTTTATTTTATTTTGCTCTTTATCTGTACTTTGAGTTTTCGGTATTAGATAAACCATGCAAATTTTTAAGCCAGTAGGCCTGATTTATTTTACTTAACATTGTAGTATCAAGGTGCATCCACTTTCCCACAAATGACTCAGATTTATCCTTCTTTACAACAATGTGGCATTCTGTTTGCACATAAATATCACACTTTCTTTATCCTTTCATCTGTTGATGGATATATGCGGTTATTCCAAGGTTTACCTATTATAATTTATGCTGCTATAAACAGGTATGTGTGTGTCACTGAAATGTGATGTCTTTAACTCTTTTGGAAAAATATCTACAAGGAAAATAGTTGAGTTGAATGAAATTTCTGTTTTAAGTTTTCTGAGAAATCTCCATGCGACTTCCCATAGTAGTTGCACTAGTTTATATTCCCATCAACACCATAGAGAGGTTCCTTTTTCTGACAACCGCACCACCGTGTGTTCTCGTGTGATTTCTTGATGATTAACATTCTTTCCGGAACAAGGTGGAATATCAGTGTTGTTTTAATTTAGATTTCTCTAATTTCCAGGAATGTTGAACATTTTTCATGTACTCATTGGCCATTTCTATTTCTCCTTATGAAAAGTGTCTAATCATTTCAGTTGCTCATTTGTAAGTTTGGTTTGTGATTACAGGGTCTACTTTCATTGAGCTCTTTACATATTGTAGCCATCAGTTCTCTGTCTAAGGTGTGGCTGGTAAGCACGTTTTCTTTGTCCATTATTTAAGTTATCTATTCACTATTTTAGTTCTCCAGGCCTATAATTTGACGCAACAAACAATTTCAACTATGAGGCGAAATAAAAATATGGTAAAAGTTTAATTAAAAATTTAAAAGAAGACATACTACCATCAATTTCCTTTAAAGTACTCCCTCTTCTTTTTTTTAAACACTTACTCTACTCCAGTTAACATTTTCTGGAGCAGTTGAAACTCTTCCTTTGGGAGTGTTGTAGTTGAGGTATAGTTTCTTTAAGTGTATGTGGAATGTCCAGAGGTAAGCAAATTTCTGCCTCTTGGGCCTACTATATGTATTAAACCACAATCACCTTACATGTAAGCAAGTGCCTCATTTGTGTAGTATATACCACACAATGTGTGAATGGGGCTAAATTCTGCTATTTGGATTGTATTCTTGTGGAGCAGCATAAAGTTGTGTAAGAAAGTGGAAGTTCTAGAAAATTTTGAGTTAGATTTTAATACATACTGTGTTGTGTTTTCTTTCTTTCTTTCTTTCTTTCTTTCTTTCTTTCTTTCTTTCTTTCTTTCTTCTCTCTTTCTTTCTTTGTATTTTAGGGAAGGGTCTACAGGGTGTTCAGGGTCTCACTACAAGATTGGACTCATAGTGATCTTCCTATTTATCGCCTCCTCTGGAATTACAGGCACACACCACCACGCCCAGTCTCAATTGCCATTTCATCATGCCTCAGGGGCAGGATCTGCACGGCAGGTCTGGGTATCAAACCCCAGGCCACTGCGTCTGCTTGCAAGCGCTTTAATCCACTGAGCTATTTGGCTGGCCCTTTGCATTTTATTTCTTTTGCACATTCTGTATTCTTTCTTTATAAATTTTCATACATTTTAATAA
>NW_004524843.1:1208165-1219935 GCF_000260255.1 Octodon degus
ACAGTTTTAAAACAGGTTAGTAGAACAGTTACAATAATTAATACATTGCATATTGTTGTCTTCTTAATGATTATTCAGAGGATAAGATTCAGATATGATATTATGTCTAAACAGTATTAGTACAAACCTTTCTTCTCATTGAACTAAGAGAAAGTAGCTGTATATCTATCCTTACTATTTTGTATATACATATATTTATTAGATTATTTTAGTTATTAATCTTTATTTTATTATTTTTCAAAGAGAATAAGAAATTACAAACAATGCAGAATTTCACTAAACAAAATAATAGGAATTCAGCGATGGTTGTTATATTGCATATTGCATATTGTTGTCTTCAAGTTATCTGCTCAAATTACAAAGTCATAAATCCACCAGTTAATCAGTGTGTGGCTTTAATTATCCTAACACTCAGTTTCCTCATTTATAAACATACCTACCTCACAAAATTGTCCTGGAAGTTTAATTAGAATAATAAAAGTTTAATTAGGATAATGGGTTATCCATGTGAATCATGGGTCTGAAATGTAAAGTAGACATAGAAAGGTTAGTTTCTTTTCTTGTTTACCACGTTTTAACCCCCCAATGTAATACAATAAATTTAATTTTGTACAGATTTTCTGTGAAGTTGTGCAGTTGTACTTGACTGAGGCTGGTGGAATCAGATGCACTTGGAACATATATTCCATTATTTTGAAAACATGAAATGTAAATTAAGATGGAAAAACTATGATATCTCTAGATATGAAGGGCCTGTGGGTTTCAAGCATGGCAGAAACATCCATAGCTTGATGTGAGGACTGGGGGCACAGTTCAGTGAGAGGGTTCCTGCTGCACAAACAAGGCTCCGGGTTTTAGCCTCAGAATAACAACAAAGAAGTGTGAATTCAGCAAAATAGTACAATATAGTCCATAGTCCATAACAGTCGTGGGTTATCCGCAGAACTGGCAATGTCAGAAGTTGTTGACTTGAGTCTTTTACAGTTCAGCATATTAATATGGCTTTATTTTTTATACCTTGTGTTTATACTTTGCTGCTGGATGGTTAAGACCAAGATAATGGAATACCCACCTCTGACAAAACTAAACAAAAAAAGGGGATATAAATGAAGGACAATTTTGTAGTCAAAAAAAAAAGTAAAAATAAATCTGTATATACATAATATTTAGGATATATACACAGCTACTTTCTCTTACTTCAATGAGAAGAAAGGAGGGCTGCAAGGAAAGCCAACATTTTGGCCCTAACCTTCCAAGGTCAGTTAAGACTCAAGACATATGAGAACTTGTACTGTAACGTCATGTAACTCGGCAGTGTCCCAAATTTTCTGATCAAGGAGATTATGGGGCCAAAGAGGAAAGTGATTGATGATGTAGAGTGTGCCTAAGGAGAGTTACATGGAGAGAAAACACTCTCTCAGGCTTTCACAGAGAGCACATTGGCCAAGCAATGGCCGTAACTCATCCACATGGCTGACAATGACAAACCATCTGAGGTACAGGATCTCAGGATATATCCTGAGGGCATTTCACTGACCTTCTCAGACCCAAAAGCTACAACTCTTGTTGCATAGGTCCTGCTTTACCTTAGTCTTAACCACCCAGCAGAAAAGTATAAAAACGAAATATAAGAAGGAAAGCCATGCTGTTATGTTGAGCTGTAGGGGACTCAGGCCAACAATTTCTGACATTGCCAGTGAAGTGGAAGACCCAATACTATTATGGACTACTGAACTCTTTTAGATTATTTTGCTGAGTTAACACACCTATAATATTCAAATAATGGGACTTAACAAAAAAAGGTTATACAGATGAATGTCCATTTTATATCTGTGTATTCAAAGTGGTTAGGATAGATATATAGTTACATTCTCTTAATGAATAGAGTGATTTGTTCTAACGGCGTTTGTAGATAGGATATCATATCTGCATCTTGAACAGCAATTAACCACTGGGAGGAATGTATGCAATGTGTTAATTATTGAAACTGTCCTACCAATTTGATTTGAAACTGTGTGACTCATCCACATGGCTGCACTGATAAAGGTTCTACAATCTGAGGTACAGGATCTCAGGACAAATCCTGAGGGCATTTCACTGACCTCAGACCAAAAAGCTACAACTCTTGTTGCATAGGTCCTGCTTTACCTTGGTCTTAACCATCCAGCAGAAAAGTATAAAGACAAAATTATAAGAAATAAAGCCATGCTGTTAAGTTGAGCTGTGGGGGACTCAGGTCAATAATTTCTGACATTGCCAGTTAAACAGAAGACCCAATGCTATTATGGGCTACTGGACTCTTTTAGAATATTTTGCTGAGTTTACACACCTATAATATTCAATAATGGAACTTAGAAAAAATGGGGTATACAGATGAAAGTCCATTTTGTATCTGTGTATTCAAAGTGGTTGGGATAGATATATAGTTACATTCTGTTAATGAATAGAATGATTTGTTCTAATGGTGTTTGTAAATAGGATCACAAGTGGGATCTTAACCACTAAGAAGAATATATGCAGTGTATTATTTGTTGAAAAATAAAATAAAATAAAATAAAATTATGAAAAAAATAGCATTTATAAAATATGTCTGCATCTTGTACTATGAATAACTACTCCAAAGATAATAATATGAGGGTTGGGGAGATGGCACAGTAGAATAAACGCTTCCCTGCAAGCGCAAGGGCCTGAATTCAATCCCCGGTTCTGCCAAAAACAAAACAAGACAATAATATGCAATGTATTAATTATTGAAACTGTCCTACTAAACTGTTTTGAAATGGTCTCACAGATATTTCTTTCTTAATAAAATTAATTTAAAGAAAAATAATAACAACAAAGAGAGAAAGGAAGATAGGGAGAGAGGAAGGGAAGGAGAAGTGAGAGGGAAGGAGGGAGGGATGGGAGAGAAAGAGACAGAGAGACAGAGACAGAGACAGAGACAGAGACAGAGAGAAATGGAGTCTCTCAACTTAAGTTACCTGTTTTTACATTTTAATTATTCCACTCATTATCAGTGCCTTTGTGTAAGTTACACTTTGTTTCTGAGAACCAGTTCAGGGATAGTAAAGGTGCCATTTCATAGGATAAGAATTGAATTAAATAATGCAAAAGAATGTTTATAATGGTACTTAATCAATGCATACTAATTATAGATAAGTTAATATCAGTACTCTAAAATCATTACAAAAGATTGTCATTCCCATGGAATGTTCTTACATTCATTAGCCTTTTTCTCAGCCCTTTCCCTGGTCCCCTTTTAATGAACTATCCCATTTTTCAACCAATCATTCTGTACTTTTCCTGAATACTGCTGAAGTAAACTACAAAACTACCCATTTCAAAATGAAAGCTTATAGTTTTATGTAGGCTTTTCATGAAGTATGGCAGATGATTTTCTGTCCATAGTTTTAGAATCTAAAAGTGTTATTAATTATAACATTCATCTCTAAAACCCTGCTAGTACTTCATTTCTTTTTCTTTGAACAAATGACCCCTTATATTTTTCAATAAAATATAATTGTTGAACAGTAAATTCACTTGCTAGCTATAGTTACCTGTACCTTGAACTACACACATTCACTTCCTTTACTTAGTGTACATTTACCAAGAATATTCTATTTTCAAGGTATTTCCTAACAGTTTGTGAAACATCAGAGGATAAAAATGACAGAAATGAATATTTTCATGTAACTTACATACCAGAAAATAAAACATCAAAAAAAAAGAAAAAGAAAATAAACACTATGCAATTTTAATGAAATATGTACCTTCATATACATATATATCATGAGCATTGGTGATGGTTATACACTACTAGGATTATGGGTGGATATATTTGTATTGTACAGGCAAATGTTACAACCTGCCAGTTTACAAGTTGAGTGTTGCTCATGAACATGTTCATTCTGCCTGAGTCATTTTTTGAGAAATATAAATTTAATTTCTGTCAACTCAAATGTGGCATTTTCTTTCCATCTGGTCACATTGCCATCACTCCCTATCATATCACATTCTGCCTGCTTCACTCATTTTTAGTCCCCATTTGGTCTCAGTCGTTTGTTTGTAAATTTGGACCTAGACTTCTAGAGTTGTGAGTAGAGTACAGGCTTTTGAAATTGACCAATATGGTTATTACATGATGAAGACAAATTTCCAAATTTGGGATTCAGAACCAATTAAATCCAAAATAAAAAATCCACTCTCAATCCATTGGGAAATTATTCTGAGTTACAGAGTCATGTAGCTACCTTAGTTTATCTAATCCTCCTAGGAAACAATTTATATGTACAATTAAAGAATACCCCTTCATTGGATAGCAGAGTAGGAAGTAAATAATACTGTAGGTTAGTTTTTAAGCAGCTAATAATCCTTTAAGGAATGGCTCAAAGTATTCTGTGATGGTTATAGCCTGGTATTATATTTGTGTATTCAGACAAGTGTGTGTATGTGTGCATCTAATGTTATGTTTAATATATATTACCTCAAATTATTGCTCTCTGTATAGCCTACCTTTGAACAAATCTTGAGAAAGGATTTTGTACTCTTGTGCTTCAATGCCTCCATACCATTTTACCCACTTCATTGGCATCACATTCCAAAATAGGGCATGTTTCATGTGTTAAATCAATTATTTATGGGATCGCTAGCAATGTGAGATACTGATGTGAAGGCTTTCTTTACTGTTAAATCAAGAAGAACCTCTCTTAGAGATCTGTCATACATGAAATAATGGAAGAGATAAGAAAGAGACATAAATATTGCGACAAAAAGAAAGATCTGGGATATGAATAGAGAAGAAACAAAAATAACACTAAGACAATTAAAAGGAAAGTGAGAACTTGATGATTGGACAATGAGAGGGCAAGGAGAAAATCTGGGAAACATGACAGGGGCAAAGCCATACATTTATATGCACAAGATGGGTAAGACAAGAGTCCTGAGAATCTGCAGCATGTTTTTGAAACTAGCAGTTAATTGGTAGGATTCTCACCCTGACTAACTATATATGCTGATACGTGTGAACTAAGCAGCTGTGCTGAAGATAGCAGTGTGTAATGGTAGGGTCATGCTCACAATGCCTACCATTCCAGTCTTCTAAATATGTACTGCTTGTCATGACACACCAATTACTGCCATACTGTCTTTCAAGTAAATGTTTGTTTTTTTTAAAAAAGGGCAATAAATAAAAACAAGAGGCAGGAAAAAATAAGGTCACAGGACACTCCTACTACAATGCTGTATATGGTTAGATTTCTTAATTTCTGTGTAAAATTATGTAATTGTTTATTCATATTTTTTCAAATTTTTTTAAATTTTTATTTCAAATTTTTGTCTTCATATTCTGCAGGGATTTAAAGTTTAACATATCAATACTTGATGGAAATACCTGCTCCATGTTATACCTAAAATGTTTGATATTTAGACAGATAGTTAGGTTAAACTGAACTGCATATGTTGTAGGGTTAAAAATAACCTTCTGTTCTGGAGGGTTAACAACCTAAGTTTGCAGAACAAAAAAGAGAGAAAGAGAAGGGCTGTAAGGACAGCCAACGTTTAGCCCTAGCCTTTCAAAGTCAGTGAGGACTCAGGACATAGGAGAACTTATACTATAACGTTATGTAACTCAGTTGTGTCTCAAATTTTCTGATTGAGGAAATTATGGGGACACAGAGGAAGGTGATCAATGATGTGGAGTATGCCTAAGGAGAGTCACATGGAGAGAAAACATTCTCTCAGGCTTTCACAGAGAGCAAATTGGTCAAGCAATGGCTGTGACTCACCCACATGGCAGACACTGACAAAGATTCTACCAACTGTGGTACAGGGTTTCAAGGTAAATCCTGAGGGGACTTGACTGACCATATCAGATACAAAAGTTGCATTTCTTGTTATATAGGTCTTGCTTTATCTTGGTCTTAACCATACAGCAGAATGTATGGAAATGAAGTATAAAAAGTAAAGCCACATTAATATGCTGAGCTATAAAAAGCTACAGTCAACAACTTCTGACATTGCCAGTCTTACGGAAAACCCACTACCATTATGGACTACTTGACTCTAATAGGGATTCTCCTGAATTCAAGCACCTACAATATTTAAATGACAATGGAATAACCCTTCTCCGACAAAGCTAACCAAAAAAGTGAGATAGAAATGAACAACCCTTTTATATCTGTATACTCAAAATAGATAGGATAGCTATACAGCTCCACTCTTTTAATTCAATGAATAGAGGGGTTTGTTATAATAGTATTGGAGACAGGATATCATGTTGGCATCTTGTACAATGAATAACCACTAAGACAACAATATGCAATGTATTAATTACTGTAAATGTGCCAGTAATTGGTTGTGAAACGGTATCATTGATATTTGTTTCTCAATAAAATTATTTTTAAAAAATAAGAAAAAAGTGTCACTTTTACTGAAAGATAAAAATGAATGATTGGGATTTTAAAATTTTATTTCATTATAGTAAATACACTTAATGTAACATCTATAACTTTAGAAAAATTTAATTGTATAATGCAACATTATTAACACTAAGGATGATATACTTAGCAGATTTTTAAGATTTATGCATCTTGCCTAAGTGATACTTTACTTCCATTAATTTGCAACTTACAGGGGATGTGGAGATAGCTCAGTAAAATAAGTGCCTGCCTGGCAAGTGCAGGGTCCTGAGTTCAATCCTTAGTACTGAGAGAAAAAAAACTGCAACTCTCCTCAGCCCCTCAGTAACCACAATTTTACTCTGATTACATATATTAGACTATTTTGTGCACAGCATATAAGTGGAATTCTGAATAATCAGTTTTTCTGTGGTTGGCTTACTTTTTATTTATTAGTTTTTATGTATTTGGTACAGATTCTCACTATGCAGCTTGGACTCATTGTGATCCTCCTGTTTTAAGCCTTCCAAGCATTGGGTTCACAGGCCACCACGCCCAGACTCTGTAACCAGCTAAGCATTCATGCAGGCAAGACCTGCATGGCATGTAGTGCCAGGGATGGAACCCAGATCCTGCGCTTGCCTAAGCAGGTGCTTAGTCAGCTGAGCTATCTCACCAGCCCATGTCTTATATCATTTGTGTAATATCTTCCTATTTATTTATGTTAGAAAACATTACAGAGTTTCCTTCATTTTAAAGTCTCAATACTCTATTGCATATAGAGATAACATTTCTTCATCATTTTACTCATTTATGCATAGATTGTTTCCTTATTTTATTAATAAGTGGTACCTTGTTTTGTTCCACAACTCTGAAAAGATGGCCGTGTTCATGTTCTTGTGGGGAAATGTTTGTGTTCATCACCCCATGAAAAGTTGGCCAACAGAAACAAAACTTTGCCAGATACTTGTGTTGGCAGACTTAGTTTTGCACAAGCATCCATATTCATGAACTGAGGCAGCACAGTATTATTTTTAAAAAGGTGCCAATATTTCTTAAAGATCCTAAATATATTTCTTTTGATAAATATTCAAAACTGTGATAGCTGTGCATACTAAATCATGTGCTAGTTCTATTTTTAATTTTTGATTCATTTCCACACCTTTTTTCCATAGCAGCTGCATCATTTTGCATCCTTACTAACAGTGTACAATAATTTCAAATCTTACATCCTCATTAGAATTGTCTTTTTTGTTGTATTGTCTGTTTGTTTGTTTGATAATGGCTATCCTAATTGGTGTGATTTAATATCTTGAAAAAGAGAAGTAGAAGGAGGAGGAGTAGGTGAAGGAGAAGGAAAAGGAGAAGGGTAAGGAGGACAGCAGCAAGCTCTCTTATGATTTCCTAAGGTACCACTTTGAAAATCTACAGCAATTAAAATATAATACCAACAGAAAACAGACCTCAGACCAATGCAGCCCAGGCATGTATAATCAACACTCCTGCAAATACACCTGAACCACACAAAGAGAATGAACTTTCTATGCAAACAGATGATGTTCAGAAAACTAAAAATACAAAAACAAAATAATTAAATTAGCTTCACCTTGCACAATGTACAAAAGTCAATTCAAAATGAGTTAAAGATTTAAACATAAGACTCGAAATTAAAAGATTCCTGGAAGAAAACAGGAGACAATCTTCATGGCATTAGTCATGGCAAGGATTTGTGTGCATGTCATTGAAGGGTAGAAAAAAGGAAAAGCAGACAAATTGGGCTGCTTAAAAATGCTTCTCCAAAGCCAAGGAAACAACAGTGTTCAAAGAAATGGAAGAAATATTTACTAACCATGTAAGTATTATATAAGGAGACTAATTTCTAAACTGTATAAGGAATTCTTACAACTCAAAGGCAGAAAATCCATTATTCTGATGAAATTTGGACTAACTCCTTTTTACTATATTATTTATAATTTTTTCATATTTTAAAGTTTATAATTTTATGCTTAGATCTCAATAAAATGTTAAGATATGTCACAGAAAATAATTTTGTGCAAAATCAAGACAACAGAAGAGAGTTCTTATAAGTATGCAGAGATAGTCTACATTTAGGATTCAAATTATTGTATAAGATACTATCTATGCCTACTTTTTTCTTGTTAAAACTATGTAAAACCAAACTTCTCATTTATTTCAAAAATATTGGTGTATATGCCAGCTTTGCTCCACATATTATTTTCTAAATAAATCAGCTCAAGAAAGTTGGTATATCTGTCTGAATTTGGAATATCAAAATTTTATGTCACATTACTTTAGTATTTTAAGAAAACATCACCATGCTCTGGCTATTAAAAAACAATCTATTATCTGTTGTATATGTGCAAACTCTATAGAATCCATTTCACTTACACTGACACTTAATCTTCCACATCATCCGGCTATGACTACTTCTCCATCCTCATTTGCCACCTCTCCCCTTGCTCTGTCCATCCCACTCTCATGGATCTCAACTATGTGATTCCAATATTACCTCCGTGTGGCAGAAACAGCCCTGAGATTTGCAGTGGCTGTTGGAGCTGCGGAGAAGACTCCTCCAAGTGTTGGCAAGGCTATGCTATATTCCTTTCTGTCTTCAAACAAACAAATGCCATCTCCATGGAGAGAAACAACTTATCTGCTTCTTTTTTATTTTTTTTATGTACTCAGTACAGGGGCTACAGAGTCTCATTACACAGATCAAACTCATAGTGATCCTCCTTTTTTCAGCCTCCCAAGTGCTGAGATTACAGGTGTGCGACACTGCACACAGTGTCAGTCATTGTCTCAGCGTGTCCCAAGGGTAGGACTGGCATGGCACGTTGGGGATGGAACCCCAGTCCCTTGTCTGCCTAAGCAGGTTCTTTAATCTGCTGAGCTATCTGTCTTACTCCTCTGTTTCTATTAGGGGCTTGTCACCATTACCTTAGCATATAGTAGATGTTCCTTAAGCAATGCTGTTGAACAAAGGCTATGTCTTCATTCAGTAAAAGAGCAATCATAGCCTTGAAATAAGCATGCAAATGACTTTGTTTTGATTGAAAACAAACATATTACCTGTGCCACTAGGCAGATGATTCAGCATAGCTCAGCTGTTGAGTAATTCTACATAAATAGTCAAAGAGTTTAAAATACATAAACGTTAGAAATGATTTAAATCATCAACAAATATTTTCCACGTTGCTACAAAGACCATCTATCTTTAATGTACATGTACATTTAAAGTAATGTACATGTGCATTAAGAATTGTTTTCATTGTGTCAGTTCTGTAGAAGTTTAATATACAGTGAAACCAATATTTGTCTGTATTTCTAAATTAGGCAAGTTGTTTAATTATTTAATAGGAATAAAATATTTTATATGAAGTTTTTATTTCTGTCAATTCTGAAGATGAGTTTTGCAAGATATAATAATCTAGGTTGTCAAATGCTTTCTTTCAGGACTTGAAAAAGTTCCCTCCAACTTCTCCAGGATTTGCAATTTGTACTGAAAAATCTGCTGTCATTTCGACAGATTTACACTTTATAATTACTTGACTTTTTCTCTAGTGGCTTTTAGTATTCTCTCTCTGATACTGAGATTCTTGGTGTTTTGATTACATTGTTTCATGGTGAGGTTCTTTACTGGCCATGTCTATTTGGGGTTCTAAATGCCTCATTTATCTTAGTATTCATTTCAGTACCTAGATTTGGAAAGTTTTCTGCAATAATGTCAATTAATAAATGTTTTATACTTTTAGCTCTCTTCTTTGCCTCTTTCTTGACACCTGCATTTCTTAGATGTTTTCTTCCAGGGTCATCAAGGAGCTCATGTATTAACTGCTTGTGGTTATGTGCTGCTTTCAGAGTGTCACTGTCCTTAGTCACTTCAATTGGCAGATTTTGGTTGTGCTTTTCATTTCCAGGATATGTGCATTACTCCTCTTCATAGTCTCTAATTTTTCCCAAAGATGGTCATTTCTACCTTGTATTATCTTCTTTAATAAATACCTGTCATTTTGGTCTGCTAAATGTCTACTGTTTCTAACATCTTATTAGTTATTTCTATACTCTCTTTAAAGTAATTTTTGAGAAAAAGATAATAAAAGAAAATGAGACACAAGAACAAAACTTTAAGATTTCTTGAAAGCATTTGGTAATATACAATCATATGACCCATCTTGCATAACTATATCTGTTAATCTGAGCAATGGATTTGACAATAAAAATAGATAATACATCAGTCACTGTTAATCAGCTATTCTAATTTTGAAGAACTGTAGTATATGTATTGTTATATGTTAACCTGTTTCTGTCTTTGCTTTTGTTTCTCTTGATCTTGTATTTACTCTTCAAAATAAAAGAAAATTGTATAAAATTTTTCTATCTTTTTAGCTCAGTTATCACCATGTTAATTGAATCATTTAGGTACTGCAGCACTTTTGAGGTCATAGAACATCTTAGTAGTTCTTGCATCTGCTTGTTTCTTCTTGATCTTTTGAAGCATTGTAAACACTTGCTCTTTATGATCTTTGTGTTGAAAGTCCTCCTTTTCTGACCATGTCAGAACAGATTATAGAGACTTAAGAATTTTGGGGATATATTGTTGTTTATTCCATATTTATAGTGCTTTCGTGTTGATGTTATGGACCTGTTAGGTGAGAAAGCTCTGTTACAACTGTGGAGATCTCTTTAGTTAGTGGACAGCTACCCTCTAATGTAACTTTAAATAGGGCTATTCTTTGGTGTTCATGCCCCTGTTCAAGCTATTCACTACACCAGGACTGGCCTTGACCACTGCTAAGCAAGAAGACGATGACTACCTGCTATATCAGCATCTTCAACATCAATCATTTATCAATATGTAAGTTAAAACCTGTTCAAAATACTCACACTTTTTTGATAACCCAGAAAGACAATGAAATAGTACAGATGAAAAGTAGTCTAGAATTTAAAGGAAAAGAGAAAAACAAAACAAAACAAATAGGAAGGTGAAAAAGGAAATTCAGAGAAAAAGAAAGAAGACAAGAGATTAGAACAAATGAAAAAATAAAGCAGATAGGACTTGGATGATATACCCAGAACAGATGGAGGGGTAAGAATGATTCAAGTGACTTATTTGTAGGGAAGAGAAAAGGAAGACTGAGTTGGGAATTAAACTAGAGATTGAGGGAGACTGTAAGAAAGTTGATAGCCCTTGCTGTGCTAAAACAAAAATTGTGCTTGAATCCTCTAAACAAAATTTATGGTTAGGGTTAACCAAACACTCCCATGAAAAAGTATAGTTATATATAGATAGATAGATAGATAGATAGATAGATAGATAGATAGATAGATAGATTATATATATATATATATAT
>NW_004524843.1:1220545-1233447 GCF_000260255.1 Octodon degus
TTTCTTTCTTTCTTTCTTTCTTTCTTTCTTTCTTTCTTTCTTCTTCCTTTCTTTCTTTCTTCCTTTCTGTCTTGTCTTTTTTGAGACAGAGTTTCACTACTCAGTTCAAGCTGACTTTGAGCTTGCTTTGTAGCAAGAAACAATACCAAGTGAAAGGACAAAACAACCCCATGTAAATAAAGTCCTTGAAATTTTCTTTATGTTGTAGTTGGAATTTGCCTAGAGCAATTGTTCCTTAGCTCAAAAGAGAAGAGAATGTCTTGTTGCACTTGTGGGAGCTAAATTCCACCCTCCATAGTTCTGACTGTGAGGCTTGGTAGTCAACTGTTGCTTGCATTGTATTCTCATCAATAACTTGGACTTTTTCCTAAAAGGGAATGCATGAGGGGTCTCCATAGAGACCACTGGGTCTCTATCTTATTCCCTCTGAAAGCAGAGCCCTTATAAGTTTCAGCCACCATCCTGAGAGCATGAGCTGGAGATTTTTGCCTTTGTCCTATGATCGTGCACCTTCAGTTGGATTGGAAGGGGATTGGGTTCCCCAGTACTGGCCTAGTACTCAGTGTCTCTCTGTTCTCTGGAGGATCCTCCCTGATCTCAGGTTTCTTTCTTTTTTGATTACCACTGTGGCTACTTACATGAGTTTATTCTGTGTGAGTCCAGCTAAATGACTCTGTCTATCTTCTAGCACATCCACTCCTTTTCAGCTTTCTCTTGACAATTTTTTGAAAAATATAAACTTTAAAGCTATTTTTTAGAAATCTACTGCTTGTTAAAATAATTATTGAAATTGTATTAAACACTAAAATAAAATATTACATTGATGTTATATATGTTCAGGTGATTTACAGATAAAACAAGGTCCAATAACATTTAATAACTAAATTGGATCCACGCACTTAGGCTATCCATGCATTTTCTCATTTTATTCTCACAATCACACTACATCAGGAATGACAGCCACCGCGACCTCATCTCTATTTCACATATGGGGAAAATGAAGCTAAAAGAGATGATGCAATTTACTAAATTAGAGAATGTGGCAGAAGTGGAAGATATATACATGACTTCTGAGCCAGTGCTTGCTCTTCTATTGTGAAACACATTCCTTAAATAGCTCTTACAAAATCACTGGTATTTCCAGCAAAGAATCATAAAGCTTGAAGCTAGTAATCCTATACTCATCAAGGAATCCATTTGTAGCTAATCAAGCTATGGGGCCATAGTCCTATGCCTTGCAGTGTTACAAAGAAATTCTTGGCAAAATGCTTGTAAGCTCTGAATTTCATACAGTGTATGAGGAACTATCAGCGACTCCATGAATGCATCTCACAACATTTGAAATTGCACAGCCGATAATGAGTCTCCAGGTACCTACAATAGAGATGAGCTAAGAACATTATGAACACAAACAAACCAAAATGCAATCATTCTCGATTCTGTGAAACTGTTTCACTTTGTTTTCTTTTTACCAGTATAATTGTCTCTGTTATGTTATGTCTGACAAAGTGTGTTTTTCACAAATTTCTCATAATTGCAGCAGGCATGGCTGACATAACAAGCCAGATTTTAAATCTTAGAGAATCATGGTTAGCTATAGTCAGCCTGCTCAAATTCATATTCCATTTTGTATTTATGAATGCAAATACCACTAGTAAGTATTAACAGGAAAGAATACACACTGGATCTCTGAAAAAGAATTTTTTTGTGTGTAGAGTATCACATTCAAACTTGAATACATAAAACTCTTTAGGAAATTTTTGTGCTGATATCTTACAAAGTAAAATAGAGCTAAATAATTTAAAGCCAAAATGTTATCTAAACAATGCTTAATATATTAGTTTATATCCAGGTCATTTTGATGCAAAACAAGCATGTTTTATCTTTCCTACATTAACTCCCCATTATGTAAAATGCTCAACCTGCACAAAACTGATTTATGTATTCCATAATTTTGCCTTTTATAATCTGACAAGTAGACCTTTCTTCTTAAATGATAAAAGAAGATATAAATATCCATTCAATAAGGATGCTTAATAGTCTTTTACATTTTTCAAATGGCTTTCTTTTGAAAATAATCCATCGAGTCATACAATGAATCAAAGGAGAAAGCTAGCGATATAACGATGCTCTCAGGAAAGCAAGGCAACCCTAAGCAGTTCACATAATTACAGTGTGAAGCTCAGGAGCCATGACCAAGCTAGGGTGACTACCGCAAACACAGAAAGTTACACTTAGATTGTCGGTCTACGAATAAAATGGGCCAGCTGTTTGGGAAGCTCATGATTCTTGGAAAGAAGCCCAATATGCCTTCTTGAAATACACAGAAATACTGAGCTTTTTCTCAGGCTACTTGGAAATACAATTTCTTAAACCTATCTGGGAAAACTATTTTGCCACTTTGTGCTCTGTGGAAATAAGGTGGTTTTTGTTTTTGTTTTTGTTTTTGTTTTTGTTTTTCTTTGAACTGGGAATTGAACTCAGGCCTTTGCACTTGCCAAGCAAGCACTTATTCTACCAAGCTATGTCCCTGGCCCTGGAGATAAGTATTAATTTGTCCACAGAAGTATTGCTGAGAGTTAAATGTTAAATATAAAATTTTCATTATATATATGAAAATATGGCTGGCACAGGACAGATACTAAAATGTTATCTTTCATATAAATTGCACACTAGAGACTTCCCAAGAGGTTATAATATCTTACCCATTTTTCTTCAGGCATGGATAACTGTGGTTGATATACAGTATGGTAGTACACACCAGTAATCTCAGCACTAGAGAGATTGAGGCAGAAAAACTGCTATGAATTCAGGGCTAGCCTGGACTACACAGTGAACTCAGGCCAGCTTGAATTCCAGCATAAGGCCCTATTTCAAAATTAATTAATCAGAAAGAAAGGATAATTATATTTTTAAAAATCTTATTCACCCTCTTCCTATGTATGCATTGTACTTTTTATTAAGTGTTGAGCACTTCTTTGAGCTCCTTCCTTGTTTTTTCAACTTTTAGCCAATATCTTTAATAACTGTCTACTAGATATCTCAGTCTACATGTGTCTTGAACAGAATACTTAGCTTATTTACACGTCTACCTCTCTCTGACTTAGTGCATGTCATTCACCTGGAAATTGAAGTTAAAAAGGAAGCACTCACCTGCTTCCTCTTTTTAATCTAGAGACCATCTTTCATTCGCTCACCATTTTGATTCTACTTCAAAAATTAATCCCAGAGTCAACATTTCCCTCCTCCTCACAGACAGCAGCAGGTACAGATCATCCTCTTCTGTTCTGAATGTAACAATAACCTTCTTCACATTTTTTCTGATTATTTTGTAACTCCATTCCATCAGGTTTTTAATACATTGAATAGGAGAAGTATTTATTATGTTTTTACATTAAAAGAAAATGTAAATTAAAACATATTAATTAAATAGCTGTATCAATTATTTCTCTATTTTGCCTAACTTGGTAAAGTGCAATGATCACTTTAGATTATTTTTAAAATTAAAAATATTTTGTAAAATTATTTAAGTGCAGTGGTAGTAGATCACAAAATAATAGTAGGGGTTTCAATGCTCATATCTCAATAATGAATAGATCATTCAGGTATAAAACTAATAAAAACACATTAGACTTGATCTGTACTTTAGACAACATATAGCAGATGAGAATCCAGGGGACACCCCAGCAACCAAATATACTTTTTCTTTTGCACACAATAAGCATTATCAAGAATTGATCAAATATTGCACAAAACAAGTCTCAATAAATTTAATGAGGATAAAATCACATCATATTTACTTTCCGAAAACAATGGTATGAATTAACAGCAAAGAGAGAAAATCTCAAATTAGATGACATGTTCCTAAACAACCAGTGTATTGAAGGGAAGTTGTAAAATATTTTGAAACAAATGAAAACAAAACAAAAAACAAAAAAAAACAAACAAAAAACCAGCATGCATAGCAAAACTTAAGGAGTTAAATGAAAATGGTTCAGAGATTTGCTGGACAGCTCAGTTGTTTAAAGCTCCGCTTGAGGAAGAGCAGGCAGGCGCGTAGGACCACAATTCAATTCCCAGCTCCAGGAGCTGTACTAGCACTACCCTTAAGGCAGCCTGAAGTAGCAAAAGAAAAAGAAAAATCTCCTTCTAAACAAAAATGGTTCAATGTATAATAATAAATGTATATATTGGGCTAGGGAGATAGCTCAGCCACATAAGCACCTGCCTGGCAAGTGGAAGGCCCAGAGTTCGACCTCCAGTACCCTATTCCATGCCAACTCCAGAACCCTGGGACTGCCATGCAGGTCACCAAAACCAGACATAGTGGCACATGACTGTAGTCCCAGCACTGGGGTGGCTAAGACTAGAGGATCACTGTGAGTCCAAGCTGTGTAGCAAGACCCTGTAACAAATAAATAAAATTTTAAAAAGTTAAAAACTAATGCACATGTCGAAAAGGAGATAAATCCAAATAAATGATGTGATACTGCACTTTAAGACTCTATAAAAAGAATAAATTAAGATCAAGTCTAGTAAAAGAAAAAAATCATGAAGAGCATAGCAGAAATAGATGAAATAGATAATAGGAAAACAATATAAAAATCAATACAATGAAGAGGTTTTAAAAAGGATGTTAAAGTCAGTATTAGTTTAAGTAGGAAAAAAAGAGAAAAAATTAAATCAAATTAGGAATGACAGAAGGAATAGTTAACTGATACCTCAAAGATGCAAATGATCAATAGAAAATGCTACAGTCATCCAAAAGACTTGGACAATCTAGAACAGTTAAAATCCTATAAGTATGCAAGACTGACCCATAAATAAATAGAAAATGTAAACAGAAAAATAAAAAGTAGTGAGACTGAATCAGTGATAAAAATGTTTCCTGAAAAAAGTTGGAGCCTGATCATTTTATGGATTAATTCTATCGAACACTTAAACAACTAATAGCACTACTTCTCAAACTGTTCCAAAATTTTGGAAAGAAGGGAATGCATACAAAAATACTTAGAAGGCCAACATTACCTATAAGGATTGCTTGGTCTTACTGCAAACGGTTCTATGCACAGACACGCAGCAGCAGGAATGAGAAAGATAGACAAGAAGACAAAAGCTGGGCTAGGTGTTCACTAGTCTGCCTGATGGGCAAGACTAACTCAACGCACAACCAAACAATCCTTTATACTTTTGCAAATTTATAGCACATGACACAATGTTGCTTAGAGACTAATAGCTGACCTGAACCAAAAAGAAAGTTCACCTCAGGAGTGAGGTAGCTTCTTTGCTTTAGGCACTGAGGCCCAGGCCCACCTACACACATTTGATCAATGTACTAACTTCCTGCTGCTCCCAACAATTACCTTGATAGCACAACCAGATAAAACACTATATGTAAATAGCAGGCCAGTAATATTAATTAATACACACACAGATATCCTCCACGAAATTCCAGCACACTAAATTCAAAAGCATATACGGAGATTTATTTAACCTAAATATTTATTCTTGGATAAATAGATTATTCAGTATACACAAATAAATCAAATGTGGTATTCTGCATTAGAGGGAACAAAAGCCATATGATATGCTCAACATTTACAGAAGAGACAATTTGCATATTCACTCTTCTTTTGTAATAAAAAAAAAAAACCTTTCAATAAATTAGGTATGAAGGAATATGTTAACACAGTAAAAATGCATAGAAAAGAGCCCCTATAGCTTGTATAATATTCAGTAAGGAAGACTTGAAAACTTGTCCACTAAGGTTGTGAGAAAGACGCCCATACTCACCACTACTATCCAGTGTAATACTGGAAAACCTAGCGGAAGCAATTAAGCCACAGCAAAAGTAAAAGACATCCTCATACAAGAGGAAGAGTTTAAGGTATCTCTAACTTCACAAGACATAATCTTACGCACAGAAAGCCCTAAATACTATATACCCCAAACTCTCAAAAATAACAAATTCATTAAGGGTACAGTGTCTAAAACCAAAATACAAGATTAGAAGTGTTTTTATACACTAAGATAAACTTACTCAAAAATAAATTAGAGCAATTCTGCTTATAATTGACACAAAAATACTCAGGAGAAAATATAAGGAAGAAGATGAAGGAATTCACAAATAAAAACTATAAAATTGATGAAATTTCAGGTATACACAAATATCTGAGAATTTTATGCTTATTTTTATGTTTATGTTTATGGATTAAGTGAACTAATGTTTAGCAAGTAAACTAACACTTAAAATGCCCAGATTATTAAAATCACACTGACTCTTTAATGTAAGCCTTACAAAATTCCAATGACACTTTTCACATAAAAAGAAAAACAATCTTGAAAGCTGTAAAGAACCATAAAAAACCGTAATAGCCAAGATATTATTTAACAAAATGAATAATCCTGGAGGTATTGTAGTATCTAATGTAAAAATCAACTATAATCCAATGAGCACGGTGATAACCCAGCTCATAAGCCAGTGGAGCAGAACGAAGTGCGCAGAAATTCGTACCTGCATGGCCACATGATTTCTGAGCAACAGGAAACAATAACATGTTCAATAAGTCTTGCTGGGCCAACTGTATAGCGAAATGGAGCACAAAGGAAAACAAATAAATTCAAAATGGACTAAAGACTTAAAATTAAGACATGAATTCTTAATGATACCAGAAAAAAGGTAGGGCAAGAACCATGACATTGCTCTTGGCAAGGCCTTTTTTAAAATATGAACCTAAAAGCAGAAAGGAAACAGAAGCAAAAATACACAGATGGGATTACGTCAAGCTAAAAAGCATTAAAGAGCAAAGAAAATAATTATAAGAGTAAAGCACTAACCAGGAAATAGAAGAAAACACTGCAGGGCACATATCTACTAAATGATCTTTATTCAAAACATGTATTGAACTAGAAAATCTCAATAGCTAGGGAAAAACAATAGAAATAGGCAAAGTATCAGAAAAGATAAAGACCATTCGCTACTCAAAAGAATACAACTAGCTAACAAATATATGAAAAAACACTTAATATTACAAATCATCGGAAAAGTTCAAATTAAAATCTGATTGAGAAATCATCTCACATTTGCTATCAAAAATGTGAAAGATAACAAATGCTGGTAAGGGTGAGGAGAAAAGAGGATCCTTGCGTGTTGTTGACGTGGAATGCAAAATGATGGAACTGTTATGGAAAATGTTGTGGAGGTTAATCCAAAACTTGAAAATGGAACTATCATCAGAAGCGAAATTTTAATTACTTATCTATGTAACAGATACAACTTCTGTATGTGACATAGACATCAGCATTCCCATATTCATTTAGCATTATTTATAATACCAACATATGCAGTTAGCCTAAGTGACCTTCAGTGTATTGAAATATAGAGAACATATACAGAAAAAAATGTTGTTCATAATTAAAAATAAGGCAAATTCTGTCATTTGTAGCAATGTGGATCAAACCTGTGTAACATTATGGAAAGAGTGATATTTGAAAAAACAGAAATAGTAGTTGGCTTCCGGTATGAGTAGAGAGATTGGGGAGGTGTTGATTGAAGAACATAAAATTTTAATTCAGAGGAGTAAGTTCAAGAAAGCTAAGTATAAATTAGAGAGCTACCAGGGCCAGCGAGATGGCTCAGAGGACTAAGCGCCTGCTTTGGCAAGCACAGGGACCAGGGTTGGATGCCCAGTGCCACAAACCATGCCGGCCCCATCCCGGTAGCGCATTGATCCAGTTAGGGAGTCTGGGTCTGGCAGTGCATGCCTGTAATCCCAGTTCTTGGGAGGCTGAAAACAAGAGGATCACTATGAGTCTGAGCTGCATAGTGAGACCCTGTACCAAATCCATAAAATGAAAAATAAAATTAGAGAGCTTCTTAAAGATCACAATGTATCTAATTCGCAAAAATTAATAAGAGTACAGTTTTAAATTTTGTCCTCACAAGAATTGAAAAATATTTGAGATAATGTATGTATTAATTTGGTAGATTTATGCATTCCACAATCTATAACATATACCAACACATGTTACACTGCAGAAATATATGTGATTATCACTTATTAATGAAAAATAACATTATGAATATATATGAAAATTGAATTCATTCTTTGGCTGTTAAAAGCAAATAGGAACACTATTATATTCTGTTTATATTCCTCTAGTTTTTGAGTCAATTTTTATCAAGTACTTATATATCTAGCTTTAAGTTGACAATGACATATGAATTAGTGTTTTTTTTTTTTGTACTTGAGGGAAGGGTATACAGGGTGTTCAGGGTCTCACTACTAGATTGGACTCTTTGTGATCCACCTGTTTAAAGCCTATAGAATCCTGGGATTACAGGAGCGTGCCACTGCGCCCAGTCTCAATGGCCGTCTCAGCATGCCCGGGGGGTGGGACCGGCAAGGCAGGCGCGGGGATCGAACCCCTGGCCCCTGCACCTACCTGCAGGTGCTTTAATCCACTGAGCTATTTGAACGGCCCTAATATATGCATTAACATGTTTGTTTGACCTCAAGAAAGAAGCTACCACCATTACATGAATGATGGAACTATTCACGCTTATGTCTGACCCTCATTCTATATATGAACTTTACAAATATTACTGTGATGGGATTATATGAATTGATCTTAATTTGTAATTACCCCAAAGATAAGGTTTCAAATTATCATTAGACCTGCACTCTTCATGAAATACATACATATATATCTTCATGAGTTATAGCTATGACTTCTGTCTTTTGGCTACTTCTGGAGATGAACTTTCTGTATTGTATAGAGCTCCTGAGCTCATGATTTTCCTGCCATAGCTTCTTCAGTAGCTGGAACTTCAGAAGTATCCACCATTTTTGGTTCTTACCTTATACAAATTTGAGTGCTTTCCAGATCCATCATAGTATCTTTTGAAATTTCTTTGGCTAGATTCCTTCATGCCTTTTATATTTTGTAGATCATTTGCATTAAGAATAGATAGGAGGGACGGCCAAGCATCTCAGTGGATTAAAGCACCTACAAGTAAGCACAGGAACCAGGGGTTTGATCCCCGAGCACACTGTGCTGGCCCCACCCCCAGGGTGTGCTGAGATGGCAATTGAGACTAGGCATGGTGCCGCACACCTGTAATCCCAGCTCTTGGAAGGCTGTAAACAGGCAGGCTACTATGCGTCCAGTCTAGTAGTGAGACCCCAAACACCCTGTAGAGCCTTCCCCAAAATACAAAACAAAAAAGAGAGAGAAAGAAGAAAGAAAGAAAGAAAGAAAGAAAGAAAGAAAGAAAGAAAGAAAGAAAGAAAGAAAGAAAGAAAGAAAAGAAAGATAGGAAGGTAATAAAATTTCCACAATTATTGAATTCTTCTTCAAATGTGTTCAGTGTTACAGTTTGATTTTATATATGCCTCTATATTTTAAACATATAAGAATGAATACTTTAAAATGGTATTTAAAGAACAGCAGTATTGACATTAACCGTAATGCTTGATATTTATGTGTCACAGGGTTTCAAAGGAAAATGAAAGTGTCATTTATATGCTGAGACACAGGCTTATCCCCTTAAAAGAATTAATCTAGTGTTCTCTTGGTTTGCAAGTCATCTTGTAATTATAGTACCCTACTAACAAGAGATTTTGCTTTGCATTATTTGGAAATAATTCTAACTGACATCCTGGGAATGTTCTGTTCTGAGTGCTTCTTACATACTTAATATTTTATTATAGATAAAGATTCTTTAAAGTAACCTCATAAATGGTGAGCAAACTAATATCAAGTAAGTCAACTGAAATTATGATTGTTAGGATTAAAATTAAGACTATAGATAAAACTCACAAATAAGCAGTGCAAATAATTAAATTAGATTTGTTACTACTAGGAAATAAAGCGGCAACAAAAGAGTTTATGCAACATAAAATATATTAGCCTTACCTTAAAAGTTTTTAGTTTTATTATTTTTTTAATTTTATTTGGCATCAGTAAAGAATTCTCCCCAATGTTTGAAGCAAAATTATGATGAGTTCTTCAAGAAGACTTCCAAAAACAATAGCAGAAGATAAGAATTCTTACTTCATTTGATAAAAGCAGTAATATCCTCATATGGAAGTCATTCAAAGTCATAATTAAACTGTAGTTTAAAATATCTTAGAGATATAATTCAAAATGCTATCACTGAAATTAAACACTATCAAATTGAAATAAACAACACAAAATATTTTTATATATCACAAAAATAAGACTCATTCTAGTAAAGTTCATTTGATATTCAAAATCCATTATTAACATTATTCTGTAACAAGAAAGTAAAAACTTATCATCATGTCTACATGAAGAAAAAGCATTTGACACAAGTAGCACTTTTTATGACAAAAATACCCAACTAATTAGGAATGGAAAGGAACTTATAGCATCTCAGAGGGTGTATCCAGAGATATGGATTTTGAAATATAACAGTTGAAACTATTCAATTGTAAAGTGCTGATGCTTTGTCACTGGCTAATGGGAGTCTGTAGCCACATGTGAGATAAAAATCTAAATTTGGATACTGTTAATCCATTTCTCTATTGTTAACTATAGTCACCACTGTCTGCTCTCTTTTGCAGAAAACTCTAAGGGGAGGGGTCCCTGTACAAGTTGCCAAAATATGGCCAAACAGCTGCCTGCTGTTTCTTGTTCAATTAATATAGAAGTCAAACTCTTTCAAAGTGAAACTTTTCTCAAAGTGTAGCTGTGTTTTGATTGTCAGAGGTGACCAGCCCCTAATATGGCTTGCTTTCCTTGCTGTTCAGAGCCACAGGTACTAGCAGGGCTCCACATTTCTCCTGGCCATCAGAAATGGTGACTCCGACCATTTTTCTGTCTCACACGTTTGTTCTCTGCTGCTTGTACTTTCAGTGTCACCAGCCCCGGCTGCTGCGTCTTTTAGTTCCAGGGGCTTACAATGTCACCAGTCCCAGGATGATTTGGCAACAGCAACCTTTGATGTTACCAGTTTTTTAGTGTCAGCATGGTCTAGGTGAAGTTTAAATCACAAACAGGCAAAAAAAAAATATGTTGTATCGAAGAGAGTTTATTAGAACTTATGGACAACACAAGAGAGAATGGAAGATAATTCACCAAGTGTGTGGGAGGGGTTGTCACATAGGAAAAGCAGTGATCTATGCATACACAGTGTCAAGCTGCCTGTTTTTTCATTGGTAGAAAGAAGCATCTTTCACACTTAATTGAGGACTGTGGAAGCAGAGTTATTCCCACAGACTCCAGGACAGAATCTTCGAGTATGAGTTCGTAACCTAACAATATTTCACACAAAGCAAATATCACCTGCAACAGCTGTGGGCTTCATGACTTGGCCAAGCTGATGATAAAGTATTGGGAGCAGCCAAGAAAGAAAAGTAAAATCAATCAATCAATCAATCAATCAATCAATCTTAGGGAAAGTCAGGCCCTGGTCTCCTATATCATTTTCTACTAAGATCAGGAGAAATACGAAGATAAATAGCTATTTTTATTTAACTATAGTGGAAGTCCTTGACAATATGACTAGGCAAAAAATGAAATAAATCTATACTGGGAAAAAAGAAACAAAACTATCTCTATTTGCAGATGTTATGATCTTACTTCTAGAGAACCCTAAGTAATTCATTAAAAATCTGGTTAGAGCTAAATAAATTCATTCAGAAAAGTTGCATGATATAAGACCAATATGTGAAATTCATTCATATTCCTTTATCCTATCAGTGAAAATTCTGAAATTAAAATTTAGACAATTACTGACAAGATCACAAAAATAATCAAATAAATGTCATAAAAAACTGTAAAGTAGAGATTATTAAAAACATCAATATCTAAAGGAAAGCACATCACAACCTCAGAATACCACTACACAATTGCTAGTATGGTTATAATAAAATGACAATAAGTTTTATTCCTATGGATATACAGAAAATCAAACCATTATATGCTATTAATGGTTGTAAAATGTGTTAAGTATGTCAGACTTACACAGCAGTTTCTGAAAATCTTAAACATAGATATCATATTATTCAGAAATTCTGCTCCTGAATATATAACCAAAAATGAAAGAAAACATTTAGCCACATGAAGCCCAATATATTACCATTCATAATGATATTATTCATAGTAAGTAGGAAGTAAAAATAACCCAAGTGCCATCAACTCATTAAAGAACAAAAAGATATATGCAATCACACAATGGAATATTATTTAGCAATTAATAGGAATAAAATATTAACACCTGCCACAATAGATGAATCTTGAAAAAATTAACCTATGTAGAACATGTCTGTCACAAAAGACCACTTACTGACAGATTGTAACATACAGAGTGGACAAAACTCTGAAGTTTTGTAGATCAGAAGTACATGCGCTTTTAGGGCTGAGATATATTGTGGTAAAATTGGAATTGACTGTCAATGGGTAAGAAATTTTTTGGGGTGAGGTGATAAAATGTTTTAAAATTGATTATGATGATGATTACAGAACTTTGCAAATATGTAACAATATTTAAAAATTATATAAAGCATCTTTTAAGTAAAAAGCTTAGTAAAAATTCACATATCGTACACTCAAGTGTAAGTCTATGTTTCATAACTGTGTATAAAGGTACAATTTAAAGAAAATTGCTACTCCCTGTCTAAATAAAGAAGAAAAATCATAACTGCCACTTGCAAATGTTACCATTTTTACAGTCATTAAACTGTATTGTGGTAATTCTCCACAATCAGCATTCTAATTTGATCATTGTCCTTGTTTTTTTCTGTAAAGAATAGAAATTTTTGTCATATAATGTGATTGATTTTCTGCTTTTCAAAAGGTAAACTGGTACAAAGAGGACAAATAATGCTGATTTTCTGATAATTTCTTGTTTTATTGTAAGAGAATGAATGATTCTA
>NW_004524843.1:1233547-1236773 GCF_000260255.1 Octodon degus
CTAAAAGAGCTGAGTAATTTTTTAAAATATTGCTAGTTATCAGAAAAAAAAAGACTATAAAATTTGAGCTGAAGAAGGTGGGGTTATTTAAAAGCTTAGCACTAAAGTGAAGCTAAGTACTTTGAATCAGAACAATAGAAAATGTGGCTTGAAGTCATCTCAGGAATCAGCAAGAATCCACACTTTTCAGGTTCAGAGGAAAAAAATCAGTAAAGCTTTCATGAGAGTAAACACTCTCTGGCACCCATACTTGAGGAAATTTATTCTTTGGGATTCTTTTCACAATGCTTAGTCAACTAGACTTGCAGAGGCATCTGTAGCTATGGACCAAAGAGGCCTGGCTACTGTTCAAGTGGCAGTAGAACTTGGAAGATCCAAATAGTGTTGGTCTTAGAGGCATAGAAAATGCAAGAATTATGATGCTAGAGAAGTTTCTGTTCAGATTTTGAAGGGAAGTCTGGAAGTCAAAGCAGTGTGTTCCTCAGGGAAATTGTATTAAGCAATGGCAGTGAGCCAAAATGTGCAGGAGAGACTCCAGAAAGCCAAAAACACTAGGGAAATGGAATATCTGCTGAGGAAGAGGGTAGTCATGATAGAGCCATCCCAAGAAAGAGACCTTGTGGATTGTAATCAGCCATGCAGTGGGGGTCTGGCTGCCCAAGCACTTTGGAGCTCATGTCTCAAAAATCTTTCCCTGGATAGTGGACATAGAGCAACACAATTTAATGTGTGTCCTGCTAGGTTATGAATAATATCTCTACTTTTCAATTCCTCCATTTTGGAAGTAGAACATGTACTTTGTTTGAAAGTATGTTAGAAAATTTTAATTTTCTTTTTAATACTTTTTACAGGTTCTCACCACCAAGGGTTTTCCTTGAGTCTCAGAAGAAACTTGGTCTTGACCTTCTCAGCACTGCTGAGATGGTTACGAATTCAATGACTTAGAGATGGACTAAATGTAGTTGACATGAGTTAGTCGTGACTCTTTTGGGGACTTTAGTGAAATACTATGTTAAAATCTAAAATTTCCTTCTAAATTTTCATATTTATGGAAGGTGACTGGATCAATGGGTTGCTCAGTATCTAAGTGTGCTTTGAGAAAGTGGGCCTGGTCAGAGTCATATCACTAAGGATGAAAACCTAGAAGACCGTGCTCTTGTCCCCATCCCTTCTATCTTTCTCTGCTTCCTGGCTGCCATGGAAGGAGCAGCTGCACTCCATTCACACACTTCCATAACCCTGCTTCTGCCGCAAATTCTGCCTTCCATGAATTGAAACATGAGCCAAATAATGCTTTTTGCCTTTAAATAATATTGTGTCCCAAATATGGGGAAAGTGACTAAGATACCATGGGAATTTTCATTATCAGACCCCAGGGATCCCTCAGCCTCTGGGCATTTCCCAAACTCTGATCATTAATTCACAGAGATGAATTTACAGCAGGATGTACTGCAGTGGATGTATTCTTGTACACCACAATTCCCATTATTAGCTTTTGAAGCAGTGGGAAGCTGTGTGGATGCTACACACTCAGTTATTTAGAAACTTCAGGTTTTTGAAGTCAATTGTAGGATTACAGCCTACAACAAAACAGTTCAGTGAGTAGCCATTATACATTATTAAGAAGGCAACCCTCTTGGGGCCCCTTCTGTCTCTGAGAAGTTATGACTATGCTCCATTCACATTCCCCAGTAAAGTTTCTGACTCTTAAAATAATTTATTGAGATTTTGGGGACTGGCCATTTTCTCACATATTATGTGAAATGATTTCACATCGTACTTTTCCTTGTGGGAACATGGCTTTCAGAAATGTACAATTTTCCAGCTACATGTGATGATCCTGTGTTTGTGGTCACAGAAATGGAATATAGACAGATGTTATTTCAGTTATGTCCAACACGATTTCACCCCAAAATATAAACTCCTCTGAAAAAAATCAATGCTTTGTAATATAGAATCTTGCCCTTGGTATCTAAGTGAAACTCACATTTAGATAATATCTCATATGTAGTAAAAAAAAAGTTGCTTTGTGGTAGAAACACATAAATTTTAGCCTCACCTTTAGTTATTTTCAAATAAACTATTTCACTTAGACAAATCAAGACAGCTAAAAGAGTTTGTGAAGCCCTTGGAAACTTGGAGTATAATCATCAGAGGAAATTCTAATTTTCATGTCACATATTAATGCTGATCTTTAATATCTACAGATTATTTGCCTTATGCTTAGCTTATTTAGAACAAAAAATTTAAATCACTTGCATTTCATAGTTTATATATTTGTATACTGGAATAGCAAGTTCAAAGCAATATGATAGACTAATAAAAGCCACAGAAAATGAAACAAAATTAATTTCAGATAAAAGAGGGTAAACAGCTGTCTATGCACTCAGTCATTCAAGTATTCATGTTTATTCTTATATAGGAAAGTAGAAACATAATGTTGAAAAAAATTAGATACAATCCGGTTCTGAGGCACTTGCATCCCAGAGGAACAGGAAGCACGATACAAATAATTATACTATGTGATAGTCACAGTTGACATAAGCTTCATATTCCCTAGTACACTTAAAGTACAAAAAGAAGATGTTTGTTTGTTTGTTTGTTTGTTTGTTTGACAGAGGGACTCATTAGGTAGTTTAGACTGGCCTCAAACTCATTATGTAGTCAAGGTTGGTCTGGACCTCATAGACATCCTTTTGCCCGGCCTCCCAGGTGCAGGGAGTCTTGGTGCATCTCATTCCTGGGTAAATCCAGTGTTTAAAGTAGTTTATTTGACATAGTGGAAGTTCAATAAACATTGAACGAATGATTGGCAATATAAACATTGAGTTCCATGGAGAGATCTGGGATAGAATATGAATTTTGGAGTAACTATATACAAGCATGTTGCCCATAGAGATAGTACAGACAGAGAAGAGGAAAAAAAAGATAATGGGTGAATCTTGAGGAATTCTAACATTTAATGCTTGAGTAAAGGAGAAGAAAGCTAAAAGAAAATGCCAGAAATTGCCGCTAGAGAATGAAGAAGATAAATAGGATAACACTTTGGCAGCCAAAGGTAGGGAATATTTCAAAAGAATAGGCATTAGTGTTCGCTGCTGCTTGTAAACATCAATGAACCTGTGGCTGAAGAAAAGCGGTCTTGTATTTAGAAATAAGAAATCCGTTAGTGATTTTTTAAATGTCTAATCGCATGATGGAGTGAAGCTAGTTTTCAGTGGATTGG
>NW_004524843.1:1236873-1239384 GCF_000260255.1 Octodon degus
GAACTGGAATGCATGAAACAGATTCAAGCAATTATTAAGGACATTGAGAATTCCATGGAAAGCTGGCAAAACTACTTGAACTAAACTGAAGATAGATTTACAGAACTTGAAGATAACATTGTAGTTAGTGAATGTGAAAGGAAAGATCTCTTAAAAATAACAGGGAGCAAGAAAATAACAATGCAACAGTCTCTGCACCTTTCCAGTAAGCACAAGGACTCAGGATCGATACTTGAGTGTGCAGTGTAGGCCATAGAAGATCACGAATGCCTATTTCAAAAATCTTTACTTTCACAGGATGGAAAACACAGAAGAAGTGGACAGATTCCTAGATAAACACGAACTACCAAAGATGAAGGAAGAAAATTTAAAATTCTGAATAACCCAACATCAGTAAATGAAAACAAGTATCAGCAAAGAAAAACCCAGGTCCTGATGAAATCATGTCTAAATTCTACAAGAAATTCAGAGAAGATTTAATTCCAACTTTTCTCAATTTCTTCAATAAAATTGTAAGGGAAGTAATTCTCCCAAACTGTTTCCTGGAGGCAAGTATTACTTTGATACCAAACCTTGAGAAGGACCCAACCAAAAACATAGAACTACAGGTCTAATGAACATAGATACAAAAATCCTCAAAAAAAAAAGTACTAGCAAACTAATTGTGGCAATTTAGATCTTGAAACATTAGCTAGAACAATTAGATAAGAGAGAAAAATTGAAGGAATAATGATTGGACAGGAAGAACTGAAATTATCATTATTTGCAGATGATATAAACTTTACATAGAAGACCCCCAAAACTCCAATAATAGCCATGTAGATTTAGTAACCACATTCAGTAACATAGCAAGACACAAAGTCAACACTCAGAAATTATCATCATTTTTATAGACAAACAAGAAATGCACTGAGAGAGAAATTAGGGAAGCCATGCTTTTCACAATAATTTTTAAAAAGTACTTAAGAATCAGTCTCTCAAAGGAAGTAAAAAATTTATGCAGTAAAAATTATAATACTCTGAGAAAACAGAAGACGATTTCAAAAAATGAAAAAAAAAATTCATTGTTCCTTGATAGGAAGAAACAACATTATGAAAATGATCACATTTTCACAATTGCTGTACCCATTCAATTCGATCCCAAATAAAATACCATTAGTATGCCTCACAGATCTACATAAAACAATCCTAAAATTCATCTGGAGCCAGAGGAGACCTAGAATAGCAAAAGTAATCCTGAGAAACAAAGGAAAGGCGGGAGGCATCACAATTCCTACTTGAAATTATACTAAAAAGCTACTGTGATACAATCAACATGGTCTTGGCAAAAAACAGACCTGAAGATCAATGAAACAGATTACAAGACACAGAAAATACTACAAACACACTCAGCCACTTTTTCTTTGACAAGGAGCCCAATCATGTTTACTGAAACTAAGATAGTCTCTTTAATAAATAGCTCTAGAAAAACTGGCTTTCCACATGTCAAAGGCTAGTATTAGATCCATGCTTATAACCATGCACAAAACTGCAGTCATAATGGGTCAAAGATTTAAATATTGAAATTGAAATTCTAAATCTTCTGGAGGAAAAAGAAGGCAGAAACCTTAAAGACATAGGTGTAGGTAGGAAGTTTATGAACAAAAGCCAAATTGTGTGGGAAATACTTCAAAGAATCAACAATTAGGATCTCATGTTTTTGAAAAGTTTCTGCACATCAAAAGAAGCAGTAACAAAATAAAAAGAAAACCCACAAATGCTCAAAAAATTATAGGCAACTGTCCATCTGACAAAGGCCTTCTATCTAGAACATGCAAAGAAGTAAAAAGTATCCGACCTCCAAAACGGTCATCTGAAGTATATGTACGTCACAAATGAAGAAATAAAAATTGCCAATAAATTTAGTCATTTAAAATAATGCTAAGATATAATCAGAAAAGAAAGGATTCAACCAATAACAAATGCTGGAGGGACTTTGGGGGAAAAGTTATCCTTTCTACTATTAATGGGAGAGCAAATTAGTACTAACCACTGTGGAGATCAGTATGGAGATTCCTAAAAACTAGGGTGGGAGGTCCCATTCAACCCAGTTATTTCTCTCGTAGATATTATTTTTTCAAAAAGACCTGTAAACATCATTTCATAGTTATTTAGTGCACCTATGTTTATAGCAGTGCATTTTGTCATAACCAACTCTTGGCAACAACCTAAATGACCATCAACAAAGCAACAGATGACTAAAATGTAGGATTTTTACACAGTGGAGTATTACTCATCTATAAAAAGATAAATTCCAGGATTTTATAGGTAAATTGATGCAACTAGAGACTATACTGGCAAGTGAAATAAATCAGACCTGCATGTGCAAACATTGTATTGCCTTACTAATGTTAGAACCTGAAGGTGTAAATAAATCTGAAAGATTTATAGAACTGATACTGTGAAAGGGAAAGAAGCTGTTCAATAGGAAGGGAAAACTGGAATCAGGAAAGGACAACAAAAGAAAGAAAA
>NW_004524843.1:1248087-1256364 GCF_000260255.1 Octodon degus
CCAACACGATTTCATCCCAAAATATAAACTCCTCTGAAAAAAATCAATGCTTTGTAATATAGAATCTTGCCCTTGGTATCTAAGTGAAACTCACATTTAGATAATATCTCATATGTAGTAAAAAAAAGCTGCTTTGTGGTAGAAACACATAAATTTTAGCCTCACCTTTAGTTATTTTCAAATAAACTATTTCACTTAGACAAATCAAGACAGCTAAAAGCGTTTGTGAAGCCCTTGGAAACTTGGAGTATAATCATCAGAGGAAATTCTAATTTTCATGTCACATATTAATGCTGATCTTTAATATCTACAGATTATTTGCCTTATGCTTAGCTTATTTAGAACAAAAAATTTAAATCACTTGCATTTCATAGTTTATATATTTGTATACTGGAATAGCAAGTTCAAAGCAATATGATAGACTAATAAAAGCCACAGAAAATGAAACAAAATTAATTTCAGATAAAAGAGGGTAAACAGCTGTCTATGCACTCAGTCATTCAAGTATTCATGTTTATTCTTATATAGGAAAGTAGAAACATAATGTTGAAAAAAATTAGATACAATCCGGTTCTGAGGCACTTGCATCCCAGAGGAACAGGAAGCACGATACAAATAATTATACTATGTGATAGTCACAGTTGACATAAGCTTCATATTCCCTAGTACACTTAAAGTACAAAAAGAAGATGTTTGTTTGTTTGTTTGTTTGTTTGTTTGACAGAGGGACTCATTAGGTAGTTTAGACTGGCCTCAAACTCATTATGTAGTCAAGGTTGGTCTGGACCTCATAGACATCCTTTTGCCCGGCCTCCCAGGTGCAGGGAGTCTTGGTGCATCTCATTCCTGGGTAAATCCAGTGTTTAAAGTAGTTTATTTGACATAGTGGAAGTTCAATAAACATTGAACGAATGATTGGCAATATAAACATTGAGTTCCATGGAGAGATCTGGGATAGAATATGAATTTTGGAGTAACTATATACAAGCATGTTGCCCATAGAGATAGTACAGACAGAGAAGAGGAAAAAAAAGATAATGGGTGAATCTTGAGGAATTCTAACATTTAATGCTTGAGTAAAGGAGAAGAAAGCTAAAAGAAAATGCCAGAAATTGCCGCTAGAGAATGAAGAAGATAAATAGGATAACACTTTGGCAGCCAAAGGTAGGGAATATTTCAAAAGAATAGGCATTAGTGTTCGCTGCTGCTTGTAAACATCAATGAACCTGTGGCTGAAGAAAAGCGGTCTTGTATTTAGAAATAAGAAATCCATTAGTGATTTTTTAAATGTCTAATCGCATGATGGAGTGAAGCTAGTTTTCAGTGGATTGGAAACAGAAAAACGTGAGGACGTGACATCAGCATTAAGCTATGAGTGGAGAGAAAAGAATGATGCCATCAAGTGTGTCAAGTGTTACCAATTACCATGAAAAAAAAGAGAACAAAGTACATTTAAAAATATTTATGAGGGCCGGCCATGTAGCTCAGCAGAATAAAGTGCATACATCAGGTGCAGAGGCCGAGTTTCCATCCGAGGGGCTGCTGTGATAGCCCCGCCCCTGGGGCGCATTGAGAAGTGTTTGGGACTGGGCGTGGTGGCGCGTGCCTGTAATCCCAGCACTTGGGCGGCTGTGAACAGGAGAATCACTATGAGTCTGACCTAGTGGTGAGACCCTGAACACCCTGTAGGCCATTCCCTAAAATACAGAAAAAAAATATAAATATATAAAAATAAAATTATTTACTGAGATCAAATTCTCCCTAAAATCTTGGTATATATAGAAGAACAAAAGAAATAAGAGCAAAACTAAAAATAAGAATAGCTTTCACCCATGCAATAATACGGTATAAAATGTAATGAATTGCTCTTGGACATAGAAAAGGCAAGCCTTGATTATATTTTTTAGAAAAGAAAACAATTTTAAAGGAAAATTTACAGACACCTACAGCCTTTCTTTTTCTTCGGAGCAGAATGAGATAACTTATATTAGAGAAGTATAACAGTGGCATAACATGAAAATTTATATCTAATTTGTATACAAGCAGATAGGTAGTTAACATTTATAAGATAACTCAGAATTCCAGCTATTCTTTTGATATCTCCCCTTTAAAACAGTGCTTCAGGGATTACTTTTGCAGTGAAAAAAAATAAGGGAAATAATGATTTTAAATGTCTCCACTCCTAACTGAAGGAAGGAAAGTAACCTTCACTAAATTCCACATGTAAATCTTGTATATATCAAGGTATAAGAATAGATCCAGAAATAACTGGCAAACATTAATAACATTTATGAAAAGGTAAATTCTAGTTATAGCTTTAAACAATTCCATCTACATACCCCGATGTCTAAATATACTGCACCAGTCTTAACATTATGTGACAATCACTTTAGAAATCTTAAAAAAAAATCATTGTTAAGATCCGTGACTGGTAAGTGTAGTTTGTTTTTTCTTTAAAAGACCACATATGGAAGAATCACTTTCTTAAACAATACTAATTTTCACTTTTTTCCTTCTGGCTAGATACTAATGCTTAGAGCATAATTTCATTCATTTGAATTATGATAATATTTTTGTTCTGAATTATGATAACAACCCAAGGTCATTAACAAAACATGTGACCACTTTATACGATTGAAAATGTTAATTACAAAAACAAAAGAAAAATAATCTTTACTCTTATTATTCAAGAGAGTCATTTTCTTAAATTATACATACAGCATATTCTCTTTCTGTCACTTCATGTTGCTCTTCACTGGCACTCAGAACAATAGTTTTCTTTGTTTCACCATGTGGCCTCATGTCAGATACATCCACAGATAAACATTTATTGGTTATGTCTTTTCACATATGGTTATATCAAATGCTTAAACAGTAAGTATAAACTTATGTTGGTTATTCTCTTTAAGACATTTTAATCGTATTCATCACTTGCTTCAGAACTGATAGTGTGTTTTCCATTGCTTCACCATCAATTGTTTTAAGAAAGATCAAAAACAAAGAATTCACAGTCAATCCATATAATGTCATGTTGCCACAGCATTCATCCTGAAGACAGATTTTACTTTCTCACTAGGTAGTAGGGCTTGGTTTCAGTTTCTAGTTGTTGACCTCTTCCCTGATTTTTAACATGGTTAATACAGATTTTTGTCTTGACAAATCAGTTTTTTAGTACAACCTTCCCTATTTGAGAAGTAGAGTCAAGCTACATGACTTAGCCCACTGACACCAAAGTCATCCACTGACTCCTCAACTATGCTGATTGATCTTCTCTCAGTCAAAACCAACCATGTAGACTCTTCTGCAGAGAACCCACCAAGCAATATTTTTATCCAAATACATTTCCAGGCTTATAGATTTGGCCTGCCATTGTTCTCTACCCACTGGTTCAGAGTACCAAACCTAACTGGATCCATACAGACTATGGGCTGTGAAAAACACACTGCCCTCTTCTCTTCAAGATCTGTAGGAATTATATTACTTCTCTTAGTAAATATACTTGATTGAGTTCTCTCTGTGTCTCACCTGACACCTCCCACATCCCTAATGTTTTTCCTGTCAAGGTTGTTCTAGAAAGTCCCTGTGGTGGTAGAAACAAAGTGAATCAGATCAGATAAGTACAACAGTGGCTGACAGTATAAACAAGTACCTTGTGAGAGCAATACCTGGTTACAAAGTCAGAAATTTGGCTGTAGACCATTTAATGGAGAATTAGCTTGAGGGAGGCACACTGGAAGCACCTACAATCAGATTCCTCAGGTTCTTGATCAGTCAAGGGTTATGATTTATATATACTCCTGGGGGAGAGATTTCAAATTAAATTGGAGCAACAACAAAAACTTTCCTTCCAAAGGCAGTAAAATTTGAGGTGTCGAGAAAAATTCCATCTTTAAAGGATTACCTCACTTAAAAATAACCTCTCTGTCAAAATGTATCTGCTTGTGGAAAGCCCTTAAGCTGTAGTAAACCTGAGCCCTTGTAGTAGTTTGTCAACTGTCACTCCTGAAATTATAGTGCAGCTCATCTAGTCTCTGGCTATGGAAAAGGCAAAGTTTCATGAGGAAGCATGGCTTTGGGAGAGATAAAAATGGTGAAACTCAATGTTACTGCTCAGAGTCCTTCATGGTGACATAGTGAAGTCAAGGAACTGAAGACATCAGAGTCTCCATGTAGATGCAGGATGACCAGAGGAGGAGAGAAACAATGAAACATAGTTTGAAGAAGCCATAGATGCACAGATAATAAATACGAAGCAAAGATTTGCCTGCTTCCCAGTTTGGTTTGATTTCAAATTTTCCTTTACATAGCATTTCCCTTTTAAGTGTTGAGAGATGGCTGGTCACTCTCATACTTCTGGCATAAAACCTCCCCCAGGAGAAGGGTGTGCACTGCGATGGAACGAGCTGAAGGGAGTTAGGTGGGCCAGGGGCAAGGCTGCCCCTGATCATGTGATATTGGGCAAGTTGCTGAATTCCCTTGATTCTTTGGTTCCCTCATACCAAAATGAGAGAAAGTTGAATGTAAAGAGAACTCAGTGATTATTGAACCAGAATGTAGCTAATAATCAAATGTGGCCTATTGTGTTTGATATTGTAAAAGAGGAAATACATATTCAGAGCCCCGCCGCTATACAAAATGAGTCAGGCAGAAGACATGAACCGTAAGGATATGCACAATACTCATTTTTATGATGCAGTGATAACTATTTTATAACATAAGACTGCATCCAAGGTGGAAATAGTCTTACATTGTTAATAGTTAAGAATGTGGGTAGTGTTGCAGATTCATATGTGAACATAAAAATTGAAAAGTTATGCAATATATGTCATTTTGTTAGAAAAATATAAAATGACTAATTTAAAATTTCAACTGAATCTTTACGTATTAATCATCCTATTATACCATTTTCCCAGAAGAAATAGTTTTCCCTTATAATTGAAGCTTATGCTCACATATATTTATATAACTTACTAGATTTTCAAATTTAAGAACTTTCTGTTAATCTATAGTTATGACAATTAACTTAGTAAGACCTTATAAAATAAATAAAATGAATCTGATACAGGCAAAAAATAAAATTAAAGAAATGATATTTAAAAAGTGGAGGGAAGGGAAAAGAAATTGAAATGTGCTATATAATTGTGCCAGTTACCCCAAAGAATATAATCCTCATGTACTGTAAGCATATTAATAAAAATAAAACTTTGTGAAAGCCAAAACAAATGTCAGAACTTTTGTTCTGAAGTTACTTCTTTACATAGTGCACTTTCATTTCTCATAATCATTTTAAAAATCATTTGAAGGAAAGAAGGGTAAAAATCTCCCTTAAAATATTTCTGGGAAAGTGCATGTTAGTGGAAAAGCTCTTACAAGGTGAAACATACGTGAATAATGAAAGAATACTAAATGAGACAAATTCTATCAATATTTTAAGGGCACAATTCATGAAATTTGACTTACCAAAACATTAGAGTACAGATGATACTATATCTTCTGTCTATTTGATCACTATTCTGTGTTTGAGAACTGGTCTTTGTATTTTTGAATCTTTCTTCTATAAATATTCAAGTTAACAAAAACTAATTTATTCACTTGCAAGAAACCTTGGGAAATGAGCCAAATACCTATGCAATTTTAATTCAGACGTAGCACATTAGTAAAACCAGCTTCATTTCACAGAAGGTTTAAGTCTTCCAACATATGTTGCATATTACAATACGTCTATAGTAGACTATTATAGAAGATAGAACTAATAAGGGAACGTTAGCTCACTTCTCTACTACTTACTTCAAGAAAAATGTAAGTATACTTTTTCTTTTTCAGTCCTTAGAGTTTTAAACTCATTGGTGATAGGATTTTGTTGTTTTTCAAATTGCTTTTAGCAAAATCACAAGTCACAGCTTAGAAAAGAGACAGTGTCAGGGTGAAAATCAGTATCTTAATATGTACTACAATACATACATCTTAAATGCTGGAAAGATAAATTTCACTGACTTTCACAAAGAATCATTTTTCATTTGCTGATTAAATTTTCCCAACAGCACTGTTTGATTCACAGTTATTCTTCCTTGATCATGAATTGGTCTCTCAGCCCTGTCCTTGGGACATGAATAACAATGATGTTTTTTTCCAGCAACAACAGCTGCTGTCACCGTGGCTGTGAAAGCAAAAGGCAAAACTCTTAAAAGCAGCTCTCTGGCTTTTTACATTGTTTGAGAACTAAAACTAGAAGATTGCAAGATTGCATGATAAATCTACAAGACAAGCTGCACAGTCTATGGGCCAGGACCCTCCTTGAAAATACAAAATCCTGAAGAAACAATACATTCAACTATTACTTTTTTCTATCATTTTATACTAACAAACTGATGATGGACCCTTTAGAAAGTGTCACTCACTCAAGCAGTGAAGTTTTGAAAAGAAAAAGCCTCCATAAAACACTGCAGATTATACCATATGCAAAAATATTACAATCATTTCTAGTGACCTAGAACACATAGAGCAGAGGAAAAAGATGACATTTTAGTGACTTTTTTCAGTAGAAGGATAAGTGATAAAGATATTCACATTTGCATTTCAGCTTTGAATATAGTAATTATCTTTAACCTATATACCTCTACATATTTTATGCTTAGTCAAACACTACGAGGATATAGACTCTTCTCACACTATTCAGTTTTATGTGTAGCTGTCTTAGGATCTGCAAAACACAGTTCTATATTTTTACTATTGATGATAAATTGTGATTTCTATCTCACCAACTGTGCTTTAACAATTATCTCAGATTCTATCATCTTACAGTGAATATTTTGGATACATGATTTACAAAACAGACAAAAGTTCTATGAAACAATGTCAAGAAAACAGCAGGAAAATACACAGCATAAATGCCTTAACCTTATCCTCATTCATATTTACTAGACAAGTGATAAATTATTGCCGTTTAAAATTCTTTTCATGTTTTAGCTTTCGTTTTTGTTCCTTTCATGTTCTCCTTCCATGACCTGGCATGCTTTGTATCTACTCTCAGCTTCTTTGATTTATTTCTTTGTCTTTTGAAGAGCATATACTCAAAACCTGAATAAGATGTCAAAAGCCTGTAAATAGGAAATTATGATAGTCCTCCAGAAATGAAAGTAACTCTACCATAAAATAAAAAAAACTCATTACACCTGAAGCCCAATAATATTTAGTAATCCTATTGCTCTTGTTTCTTCCACTTCTTTTATATAATTTAACCACACCTGCTCCTGGGCCCATGACTCAAATATTTCATTTCAAAGTATAATAGGACCTGCTGCATGAGTGAGACCTTCCGCCACACTCTCCGAACCCTTCGACCTCTCCGGAGCCACCCCAAGCCCACCGTGTGAGAACTTCCACTGTGCTCTCAGGACCCTTCCAGACACATCCCAAGCCCAAGCCCTGCAAATGTGTGGGAGAGCTTCCACGCTCCCTGCACCCTCAAAGTATAACAAACCAGAGATTGAGGAAAAGGGAAAAAAGGAGAGGAAAGGAAAGAGGAAAGGGACTCCGAGTGATGAATACAAATAGACCTGCAGCAAGATGTTTTAAATTTGTGTCTTTATTAACAACATAAATAAATCAATTTGGTTTTGTTGTGCGGGTTGTTTTTGTCTGGCTAATGGATTTCATTGCTTTCATACTAATTGGGCTGGTATGGTGCCAGCTCCTTTAGTCTATTCGTCCCTTGCATCAGTGATTTTGAAAGTGTGGGCCTTAGTCCAGTGGAAGCAGAATTGTTTGGAAATGCACCAGAAATACAAGCTCTTAGGCCTGGCTCACTTCAATTTTAGCACAAAAAGTTCTGGAAGGGATTTGTGTGTGTGTGTGTGTGTGTGTGTGTGTGTGTGTGTGTGTGTAGGTTGGCATTTCTCATATGACAGTCCCAACAAGCTCCCCAAGAGATTCTGATTTGTACTTATCCTTGAACACCATCACTCTGTACATTATTTGTGAATTTTCTTTAGCACATCTTGTACCATGTTCTTGAACTTTTGCTTAAAATACTTCATTTCATAATTAAATCTTCAGAGTGCAATCAGATGCAACTTGGTAGAAGAGGCTTCATATGGTATATAGTTTGTTTCATATATTCTCCCATAGGTTTGTCTGCTATCAACACCAACGTGCCAGCTACATTAAAATCTATTAATCTCCTTTTATTGCCTCTGCAAATGATTCTGATTGGTGGAAAACCCTGCATACCTTTCTAGGTCTGGAGTACTGCTAATGACTTTTCTTTTCTTTTTTTTT
>NW_004524843.1:1257424-1267251 GCF_000260255.1 Octodon degus
GGAAAGATTCTCACCCTGACTAACTATATATACTGATACGTGTGAACTAAGCTACTGCACTGCAGATGGTAATTTGTAATAGTGGTTTCATGTTTGGAGTGCCTGTAATTGTGGTATTCTGAATATGGGCTGCTTGTCATGACATGCCAGTTACTGCTAAGATGTCTCTCGGGTTGGTGGATGTTCAAGAAGATGGGGGTGCTAATGACTTTTAAGTTTCACCTTAATCTCTCTCTCTCTCTCTCTCTCTCTCTCTCTCTCTCTCTCTCTCTCTCCCCTGTCTCTCTCTCCCTCTCTCTCTCTACTTGAAAAAAGTGTTTCTGTATGATATGCTTAATATTTCATGCTTTGTGCTGGACACATTAGGGTGGAAAACTGCTCCCTTTAATAAAAATGATTGCTACTTCTCAGTACCTCAATAGTAGCATATATTCTAACCTCAATTTTTCACAATATGATTATAATATAAAAAGGAAATAACCTTTAAATTAAATAAAACAAATGAAATAAACTACAAAACATGCATAATGTAAGATGTTATAAAAAATAAACATCAGCCTCTTACAATTCCACTTGACTGGGCAACAGTGTAAAGGGTCAAATATGAAACAGGTACAGACAGGAAACCAGAGTGGTGCACTGCTGAAAAACTGCAGCTCACAGGGCTTCTTCTCCCCTCCACCCCTTGTGGAGAATGAAAAATCATTTAAGACAACATAAGGTACTGGAATGGAGAATTCCAAATAAAACTAGGATTGTGCAAGGCTACATACTAGAAAACATGCTTTGGCCAGGAGACAACAGAACACTGTAAACAGCACTTGTCTACTCATCTTGAACATAGAAAATTTTAAGAGTAAGCATTATTCATGGTTCTTCCATTTCAAATGAACAAGACACACTGTCACTGAATCTGCAAGTCAACAAACTAATGAAAAATGACCAGGACTTTCAGGTTCATCTCTGACAGGAAAAGACCTTGAAAGTCATCATTTCTGTCTTTCCATAAGAAAACAGCTGAAAGAACTGAACAGCAGCAACTCTTTTGAGCTCTATCAAAGAATTTACTGGCAAGTGCAAGGTCCTGAGTTCAAGTTGCAGTACAAAAAAAAAAAAAAAGAAAGAAAGAAAGAAAGAAAGAAAGAAAGAAAAAAAAAAGAAAAGAAAAGAAAAAATAATTGAAGTCACAGAGCAAATTGCAGCCCTCAGTCCTAGGGAGACAGCTGTGCACAGGGATATCACACCCGGCAGCAGCTGAACAGCTCGAGCCAGCCACTGGTAGGCATACTGACCAATTCCTGCTGGCTGAGTGGGGACTATTTTGGGCATGAAAAGATGCTGATGGAAAGGAGTCTTTTCTTAAAAGACTATCCCACGTATCCACTGGCTTTACTTTTAGTAACTATCAAATTCTCATGATGAAATTTATGCTTCAGACAAGAGGAAGGAAACAGCTGTTCCTATGGGCAAATCCATAGGATTAATCACTAGAAGAGCCCTCTCTCCAAGAAAAGTAGTTCCCAATGCTTTGCTAGACACAAGGGAAAAGCAGACAAGTGAGACAACTGTATCACCCTTTAGTTTGTCTGACCTACTTAAGAATAGGAAAAAAAGTGGATGAAACATTTTTGAAGGTCATAGTCCAGGATGTTAAGCCACAGACAACAAACAAGAACCTGGTATTTAATCATAAGATTAACTGTAAGAAAGATGAACCATCCATCCCTCACTACATCAGTGAGGCTTTAGGACAGCAACAGTGAGTTACAACTGAACTTGCTGCTAAGAAACACACTCTGTTGAGTAAATTCTTAGAAAAACCAGAAGAAAACACAGGAGGAAGTGTTAAATGACCAGAAAGCTGGAGGAGGCTGAAGCCGATGACAGAAAATGCTGAACACAATTTACCTCCTCACCAAATAATACAAACCTTGCACAGAAAGCCTAATGACTTTGATTACCTTTCCCATGGATAGTACATCTCCCTTTCGGTCAAAATTTACAAGACCTGCTAAAAGGGAAGAAAAAAAAATATTACAGTCTGAGGAGGCAAAACAAGGAGCACTAAATTAACCTCAGCTCTGACACAGATTTTGGAATTACCAAATAAGGAATTTAAAATAATTTCTATGATTAATAGATTGCTAATGGGGTAAGTAAATAACATGAAAAACAAATGGTTGATCAGGGCAAAAATACTGAGAGAACAAAAGAAAATGATGGAAATAATGAATGCTGCAAGCGAGAGGGAGAAAGCCCTTTTCCTGTCACTGGTTTCCTGAAAATGGCTGAAAAAGAATCAACATTTTGAAGTACAGCTACAAAGACTTTTAAACTGGTAGAAAAAGAAAAGAATGGAATTGAATAGCAGCTACAGAATGTGCAAGAACTGTGGGACATTTTCAAAAGGACGAGTATATGGCTAAGGAAAGTAACCAAGGTAAAGTAAAAGAAAAAGAGAGAAAAGTAATTGAAGTAATATGATTGAAATTATTCAAATGTAATTATGGATATCCTTAGAAAGTATAATTTAAAGCAATATAAATGTCAAAATATGTGTAAGGGCCTAGCATTTAAACCATATGAAAACAAAGAAAAGGAAGAATTCTGGAAAGAAGACAAGCTATTTTCATTTGATATGTAGAAAAATAAAAACAGCTGCAGACTTCTCTTAAGAAGACATTAAACGAAGATGGAATGAAAGGTTTAAATTATTAAAAGAGGCAAAAAGAAAACAAAATGAAAGAACAACTTAGAATACACACTAGTGAATAAAAGGATATAAGTCAGGAAATCAGACATACATAAAGAAAGAATAAGTCTTTGAAGGAGTAAAGTACAATATGATATTTGTTTTCTTATTCATATTCATATCTATCTGTATTTTTTTCTTCAAAGAAAAATGGTAATGGCAATGATATTTTGGGTTACCATAGTCTATACTCAAATGAAACAGATCAGTAGTGTTATAAATTTGCTACTGGAAAATGGGTGCACATTCATTGTAAGTGTGTGTTGCAAACTTTTGCAAACTACTATAGTAGTTTTTAAAAATCATATCTAGTTGTGCATGGGTGGTACCACACAAAATGTCCAATTAAGACCTGACAGTTCAGAAAAGGAGCAAAAGAAATCTGGAGTAATTCTATGTTTATTTCATGCAAGTTAGACTTGAGCAAAAGAAATTATCAGAGGGAAAGAAAACAAAAGGTAATAATGAAGGGGTTAATTCTTCAAGAATGGCAATCGGTATGTCTAGCCAACAACAAAACATGGAAATATATGAAGCCCAAACTGAAAGATTTTAAAGAAGACATGAATACATTCACTCTTATAATTGGAAGATGTAGCATCCCTTATTAGTAAATAAACAGATCCAACAGGCAGAAAATCAGTAGCTCTACAACTGAACTGAACATCACTATCCATCAAGTGTGTCTAATTGACATTTATAGTGTACTTTATCCAGTAACAAAATAATGCACATTTTTCTGAAGCCCGTAGGGAACATCCACCAAGGCAGATAGCATTCTGAGCCAACAACCATTAGCTAACAATTTTTGAGAATGTAAATTATGCCAACTACAATTCCAAACCAAAGCAGAAAAATAAGACACCACCAACAAAAAGAGAACTAACAAACATTAAGATATTTACACAACAAATAGTATATTTCTAAACAACACATAGGTCAAGGAAGAGGTCTCAAGACATTTTAACTATATGATTAATTAAATAGAAATGGCACAACTTAAAATTTTTGTAATACAGTGAAAACACTTCTTAGAGGAAAATGTATAGAAATGCATGAACAAACTCTAATGTAAAATGTAACACAAATTAATAATTTAATCTTCTGCCGTGATTATGGCAGAGTATAAGCTTGGGCGGTTTGGGAATCTGCCAAGGGGACTGTGGGACACACTTCTGGGAGTGCCTGGATGGGTCTTGCAGCTGCAGCTTTGAGACCTATGTCTCATCTCGAGTGCTTTCCTCTTTTATAGGGCTCAGCGTCTGATCTGCTGTGACTAAGTAGCATTTTTCCATCATGACGTTTGTGCCTTGCAATCAACTGACCATGGACTGAATGGTCTTACTATGTGAATCAGATTAAAGCTTTCATCTTTTAAGTTAGGGTGTTGGGCACTATGTTAAGCAATTGGAAAACTAATATAGCTTCTGTCTGAACTACATAGGAAGGCCCTGTCTCAAAAGGACACAAAAAAGAAAAGAAAGAAAAATATCCTAAAAATAACAATAAAAACAAAAAGAAAGAAATCCTGGAACATGCATATAGCAAGGCTGCAGGATGCACAAATTAACTGCTTTCCTATTTATAGGCAACTGAGAGTTGAAATTTGAAATTGAAAACTGAAGTTCACTTATATTATAGCCAAAAAAGTGCAAAAATTTAAGTTTATTTTTTATTTTTTTTCCAAAGTTTTATTGATAAACAGATAGCAATGAGACAGTTTCAAATCAAATCGGAAGTACAGTTTCAACAAATAATACACTGCATATATTCTTCTTAGTGGTTAATTGCTGTACAAGAAGTGGACTTGTGAAGCTGATAGAATGATTTGTTCTAATGGTGTTTAGAATGATTTGTTCTAAACACCATTAGAACAAATCATTCTATTCATTAAGAGAATGCAACTATATATCTATCCTAACCACTTGGAATACACAAATACAAAATGGACATTCATAGGTATACCCCATTTTTTCTAAGTTCCGTTATTGAATAAAAAAATTTAAGTTTAAATCAAATAAATTAGATAGGAGAAAATATGAAACTAATGCAAGGAATAAACCTTAACAAAATGTTGATGAATATGTACAACAAGAGGAGCTCTCATTCATTTCTGGTGAGAGCAGAAAGTTATCTACCTTAAAAGATTGTTGGAGTCCTACACGCTGCACTGGCCCTGCCCGCGGGGTGCGCAGAGCCATCGAAGTAGTCCGGGCATGGTGGCGTATGCCTGTAATCTCAGTGCTGGGCAGGCTGAAAACAGAAGGATCTAGTGACACCCTGTATGAAATACATAAATTAAAAAAAAAAAGACTGCTAGACAACTTCTTCAACAATAATGATAGTCTTACACAATTTATCAACTGTGCCTACAATTATTTACCCAAATGAACTAAAGACTTGTAGCTAAACAAAATCTGCACCTGAATGTTTAGAGAAGTCTCCTTTGTTAATGCTCAAAACTACCAGGCACCAAGATGCTTCTCTCTAAGTGAATAGGTAACCAAACTATGAAAAACAATCCATTTAATGGAATATTATGGACTGGTGAAAAAATGTGCTGTTGGTCCACAAATTGAAATGGAGAATACTCAAGTGTATACTAATAAAAGAGAAAGACCAGTGAGATCTGACCACAGGGAATGCAATCCCCTAGTGAGTATGTAGAACAATACAGTACGTAGAACATCTATGAAGATGTACTAACTCAGGGCTCTTATATGGGATACAGAACTAATGCAATAAATGAAGAAAATAAAGAGCTTGGAAATAACCCAGTGTCCTTAAAAACAGATTTAATATAGTAATTTATCTTGGAATTCTAAAAACTCTGCTCCAAATATATGTATATTCCTTTGAGGATGAATGTCCTTAAAATTTTAAAATACTTCATCATCACTACATTGTATACTTCACATCTACTCATCTTCATATTTGGAAAGACCAAATTCCTTAAGAAACTGGTTTATATATTTTTGTTTTTGCAATTTAGAACATGATATAATTACACTAACGTTTCTTTTTCACCTTCATTACTCTTAACATCTATAGTTGTTGCCTAATTCAGCTAAATGCACATTTGAGACTCTGTGGATTAAAATTTTAGAATTTACATGTACTTGGTATAGCTTTACATTGCACTGTTTGAGACACAGTGACAGGTTGGAGTTTAATTGATACAGATTTATTTCAAAAGGGCGCAATAAACTAACTGTCCTTCTTCTATTTATTTGTTTTGCTAAAGAGCAGTTCTAGAGATGTGGAAGAACTGAAACAATAGATAGTTCCCAAATGCCCTTCATCGAACTTCCTCCATTATTGTTGTCCTAGCTCATCAGGGGACATCTGTCACAATAGGAAATAAACATCAAGGCATATTTGTGAAAACTCAGAAGTAGTAGGTTTTATTCTTACATTCTGAAGACTCTCCCAAGACACTAAAGAAATCAGATTTATTTCTCTTGACTTTCTCTGATGCACAGAAAGATTTTTGTTGGCTTCTCTGTAGATCTGAGTCAATAGAAATCTCATGGAGTAGGGAAGATTTGGCTGTAAGGATTTCACATCTCTATTCTTATTTTTACCCTCAAGAATGCCTGGTCTCCAAGGTGGCCCTCTTGTGACTAGTGTGAGGTGAATGCTTTTCAATGCACTTTGCTCCAGGTAGTTGTATTTAATCAGATTAAAAAAAATAGTCAACAATCAACAAAACTTTAGTTGAAACAGAGAATATACTTCTTTGACTTATCTCACAAGAGATTAAATTCTAAAATTTCAACGAATTTTTGCCTTCTATCAAACACAAGAAAAAAGAGGAAAATTATTCATTAAATTTCTCCTATCATGTTCCAGAATTATTGGTTCTAAAATCTTTCCACTTTAATGAACACATTTGAATCACATGCCTCCTTTGAGAAATCTCATAGCCTTCTTGTGTTATAAAGAATGTGCATCTATAAACTCTGTAGTACTAACTTTGTGTGTATTTTCTTACTCGCTATCTCATTACCTATAGAATGAGGAAAATATTACAGGAATTTTATGTGTGACTAAGTAAGGTTTAAATAAGCATATCTTGACACCTCTCTTGTTCCTATATTCATGGCTGAGGTGTTAAAGTGGAACTGAAATTTTGCTGAAGATGACATGGCTGGGTCATCCTGGGGAGAGAATTACTGTGGTGCTACACAGATGCAACAAGGGAAGTCTGTCTTCTTGAATGCCAAAAAGAGCTCACAGGGGAAGGTGTTTACCATAAATATTCTGTTCAAAACTGTTCAAGAATGGCACTCAGACAAATACTGGCTGCTGAGTGCTGTACCTTGCAGGAGCTGGATGCTAGAGAAGTCATTCATGGTGCAAAGCTGAATGAGCTGCACAAACAGAGAGCTATAATAAGAGCCTCCCGGAGAGTACATGAGGCACAACTTTTCTTTCTCTAGTGTCTCTTCAGCACCTATAATCACAATGCTCATGGTCAGCTAGCAAAAGAAAGTATACCACCCGAACCATCTCTATAGGACAGGTAATAAGGGCGAATTGAAACAAAGAGGGAATAAGCCACCAGCTGATACAACTTCCTAGCGCATAAGCAGTTCGCATATCTCTAGTCTCAGCACTCTCAGAGAAGGAAATTGGAGGATCGCAAGCTCAAGCCTAGCCTGTTTGCCTCAGTTCTTTAGTGAGACACTGTCTCAATGTAAAAATGGGGGTGGGGAAGAACAGGAGTTGTAGGTCAGTGAGAAAGCCCTGAGTTGAACTCTCAGTCTGAAAGTGGGAGGGGGAAGAAGATACGGCAGACTGTTTATTATGTGTGTCAATAGCTCTCCAGGAAATTTCTAGAGATTACATGAATATTGAAATTTGTCTCCTGTAATTTGGATCTGAAGTGTGCTCAGTCAAAAGGAAAAGCTATACGTAGCATATAGAAATCCTTTTAGCCTTCATTTGTCAATTGTCTTAATCTTTTTATTTAAAATTGTTGTGTATTTATAAGCTCTCAATTTTCTTTTATTTGTGGGAGGCCTCAATGGATCACTTCAAAATTCCAGCATGACCAGAAATTTATATTTTTAAAAGTCACTGAGGCTCCATATCCTCACTTCTACAGCACTATAAGTTATCTTCCAACAGCAATGTTGGCTCCTTCAGTTTCCAAGAATGATTATTATGATGAGCTCTGTGGTTAAAAACATCACTGTTTTTAATTCAAGATAACTTTCTGTCTGCCAAGAGTTTGGGTCCTACTTTTATAGAACAGACAAGCAAAAACAATTCATATCCTACCTAGACTAAAAAAGGATAAAAAAATGTATGTTATAAACTTGCTGCTTCTGTAGGTAGAGAAGAAAATATCTGTAACTTTAGATGAATTTCTGCCCAATAAAATGGAAGAAGTTGAACCATTATTTGCCACATAAAGGGCAGCCTACCAAATACATGGTGTTGGAGCATATATAATGAGTTAAATTCTAGAGCTAAAAATGGTACTGAGTGGTAGACTGCATACTTACATTTATGATGCCCTGAGTTTGAACCCAAGTGCTGTTGGGGAGGAATAACATAAAATTCTAACATGATAAATTACTGGAATTTAGGATTTTATTTCAATAGCAGCTCACAAAACCTTAGCATTTGATGCATCCAATTCCTAGAATGTAAGGAGTAAAGCAAATTTTTAGCCTGGTTTGTGATGCATGTATACAATATTTTATTTATTTAGTAGGAACACAAACAAGAGATTTAAGGCAGAGAACGCAACAGGCTATTGGTGCCTAGAAACTTGAATAACTTTCAGGCTTAAACAAGATCACAGTTTGTCAACACAGTTACTATCACACCTCAAGATAAGGTACAGTCTCCCAAAGAGATAGAATCCACCACTACACACAGGGTGGTGTTCCAAGCAGTTCTTCAAAGCTTTCAAAACAAATTATTGGTCACTGGAAAATTAATGATAGTCAAGAACAGTATAGTTTTACAAGGAATGTGACTATACCATTCCTGTAAGTGATCTAAGCCATTAAGGATTTCTTTTCCTTTCAGCACAAATCTAATATCCCCAACTTGTATTTCTTTTAAAACAAAATTAATTATCAATTTTAATAATATGGTGCTGAAAGTGAAAAAATGTAAATTGCAAACAAAACATTTTCTCTTTTCTTATGTATTTAGTGGTTGGTCTCACTACAGCTTGGACTCTTAGTAATCCTCCTGCTGTCAGCCTCACCAGAGCTGGGTTTACAGGCGTGTGCAACTATTATTCCTGAACTCTGTAGCCTTCTCAGCCCATCCTGTGGGCAGGGCCAGCACTGTATGTGGTGCCTGGGATCAAACCCCAGTCCCTGCACTTGCCTAAGCTTGCCTGAGCAGGCACTTTAGTCTTCTAAGCTATCTAGCATGCTGTAACACTTTCTTAATAATTCTACTCCTCCTAGGCATTCCTTGTCTGACTTCTCATGCCCAAGAAACCATTGACAGATCTGTCTTACACCTGAAGAATTTTAATTGGAATACTAGCAGTGGAGATGTAGATTTAAACTAAATGTAGATAGCCAGTTTTTGTATATCAAAAGTGGCAGCCTTCCCTCAAACACTAAGTGGGAAGAAGAACTCAGAAAAAAATGTGCAGCAAGTCGTACCATGAAAGGCAGAAGCCTACAAAAGATCAACAGGTGACACACTGTGATATTAGTACTGGAGAAATTGTTAAGTGAAAAAAATCTCCAAAACAATTAATTTAAACCGCAATGTAAAAGGTGTCTAAAAATTATAACTCCTTTTCTTTCCCCCCTCATTATAGGAGATCGTGAAATTGTCAGTTGAGGAAAGAAGGCATTAGAAGAGTCAGAGGACAAGATTATATCACATACTGGAAGGCAAACCACTATCCTTTTTTAATAAGCTGGGGTCCTGTGATATACAGCATCCTAAAGTTTTCCAAACAAATGACAAAGTGTAGGATGAGATGGTGGTGAAGTGCCTTGAAGCCAGGGGGTCTAAACATGTCCTGCCCACAACAGCTTGCACGAACCTTACAGGAAGCACTCACCTAAACTTTTCTTTCTTTTTTTTT
>NW_004524843.1:1268511-1290393 GCF_000260255.1 Octodon degus
AAGAAAAGAAATACCACACTATTAATGGGCATAATTGTGAAGTGAAAAAGGCCCTTTCTAAACAAGAGATACAAATCTCTTGTTTAGATTCAGTCTGCTGGATCACAAAGAGGCCATGGAGGTAAATCTGGAAAATTTATGGGTTGTGGTAGAAACTTTGGAGGTGGTGGAGGGAATTTTGGCCATGGTGGAAACTTTGGTAGGAGAAGAGGTTACAGTGGTGAGGTTACAGTGGTGGGGGAGATGACAGCAGAGATAGTTATGGAAGAGGTGGTGGTTTACATAATGGATTTGGAGGTGATGGTGGAAACTATGGTGGTGGGCCTGGTTATAGTAGTAGAGGAGGGTATGCTGGTGGTGAACCAGGATATGGAAACCAAGGTGGTGGATACAGTGGTGGTGGAGGAGGATATGATGGTTACAACGAAGGAGGAAATTTTGGCGGTGGTGACTATGGTGGTGGTGAGAACTATAATGATTTTGGCAATTATTGTGGACAACAACAGTCAAATTATGGACCCATGAAGGGGGAGCAGTTTTGGTGGAAGAAGCTCTGGCAGTCCCTATGGTGGTGGTTATGGATCTGGTGGTGGAAGGAGTGGATATGGTAGCAGAAGGTTTAAAAAAAATAATAGAAAAGGGCTACATTTCTTAGCAGGAGAGAGCATGAAGTTGTCAGGAAAGCTGAGGTTACTTTGAGACAGTCATCCAAAATGCATTAGAGGAACTGTAAAAATCTGCCATAGAAGGAACCATGATCAATAGTTAGAAAAGTTACTGCAGCTTAAACAGGAAACCCTTCTGGTTTAGGACTGTCATAGCCACAGTTAGAAAAAAGTGCACTTTCACTTCATCTCTAGAAAATATCCTTTTGTTTCTTATTTTTGTGGAGATATAAATCGTGGATATTCATTCACAGTCTCAACTCTCTGTGCTAGTCTGGACAGGTGGAAAGGTTAATGGCCTTATCGTTCCTTGTCAGTCATTGGTTTAAGTGTGAACATGAGGCTCATTTATCAGGAGATGTTTCTGGGAATCTGTGACACAATTTTTTTTTTCGGTACTGGGGATTGAACTTAGGACCTTACACTTGTCAGGCAAGCGCTTATTCTACTGAGCTATCTGCTCAGCCTGACACAATTAAGTTTTCATCTTCTGAAAATAGTTCATAAATTACCTGCTTTCCAGTCTTTGTGACTATCTTGGTTTCCTGTGAAGCCTGGGATTGGTTCCGCAAATTTAGCAGCAATCTCAGGATGAAACAAAGGCATGAAAAGAGGAAGAGCTAGAAGTGTTACTGAAACTTTGGATGACAGGAACTGAGTTTACTTAGTTATTGTAGTCTCCAAAAAGATTGAGGTTTTTCTTAAAGCCAGTTTATATTGTTTCTGAATGCATGTAAGTAATGTTGTGGAAGTATTTTTTAAAATATGACAAGGATTTCCACACAAGTATTTCTCTTTATACTTTTTATTTTTTTATTTTCAAGATCAGACTGTAGATCTTTTAAATTATTCTAGAGCTTGCTTTTGTCTTGTGATGACTAGTCTAATCACAGATAGATATCAAGGCTATGTGTGCTCTCAGTACAGGCAAATGGAAAATGAATTCTACTGGAAATTGAACTTTGGACTGTTATATCTCAAAATAGGTGGTGGAAATGCTATCATTTCAGCTATATAAAATTTCTTATATGTTTTACTATGTTGGTATCTCTTAAGCAAGTCTTGTGTTACAAAAAAAGCAAATGATGCTGAATTTTTCCCTGTCAGATGTTGCCCTAGGTTTTAGATATATGAATTGCTTTGCTTTGAGACCTCAAGGGCTTCTAAATGTTATCTACACTGTAGAGAGGAATTCTTATTTGCAAGAAGATGAAGCACTATTGGAAAACTAATACATCATGATCTATTTTGGTATTAATTTGAGCTAATCTATCTAGCTGTCATGTGGCTGTTGATACATTGCTCATTTCGAGACAGTTCTCATTTCATCATACATCAGATCTGTGCACCTAGAGATCTATTTTCTGGCATTAACGATAAAATGTCTGTTTATGGAAATACTAAACTACAAACTAGTCTCTTATGTACTGGTGAACAAAGAAGTTGGCACTTAGGCAATCATATGCAGAAGTGAGACTAAAATAAAGTCCTTGGCATCAAAAGAGACAATACTTTAGTGAGGATAGGGGGCAAATGTGGAGAAATAATAGTGACAAATAAGACAAAAAAGATGTGTCTAATGTTTTTGTTTGTTTTCTATTTTTATTTGTTTAGTTTAATTTTTCATTTGTTTTCAGGTGAGCCTAGTACAAAAGAAGCTACCTTCAATATTTTAATAGGAAACATCATCTATTTTAATTAATATCATATTGCATTCCTTAGTGGTGGAGTGACCTCCCAGTTTTGACATATTAATTACTTCGTAGTCTAAAAATTAATTGTAAAAAACCCTAGAAATATTGGATGCTAATGATTCATTTATAGAAAATTACTTTGACCTTTAAATAAATAGGCTTGTCTGTGGTTACAAAGCAAAGCTTAGTTATTTTTTCTCTTACTGAATGAACTTCAATTCTCCAAGTGATTATTAAAATTTGTCTTGACACAAACATAAAGAAAGGTTGCCTTAGTTAAATTTTCACTCTCTGTTGTATTGTTCCTAACCAGTTTTTTCAATTTCAAGAAATTTGTGAGATTTACTGTCAAAAATATTGAATTAAAATGTTATAATTATGATGTCTGCACTCAATTATTGCTCTGATTTTATCAAAGAAAAGCCTACAATATTAAATCTCATATTTTATTTTCACAGTAATAAAAGGACCATATTATTTAGAAGCTGTATCTGTACCAAGATTTTGCTTGCTATCTTGATTATATTCACTAGTTGCATAAGTCTGTTTAAAACCAGTTTTGTGACCATGGTTAATTATTTAAAAACAGATTCATGACCATGGTTGAGGCCATAAAGGCAATGAAGTAAGAAACTACTGCAAAGATTAACTAGGTAATTCACTATGGCAGGAAATGCAACTGAAATTGATCCTATGATTTCAAAGAAAACATTAAATTTGGTGTAATCTGTGAAAATAAGAGGACCTAATACTTTAGGATAGCTTTTTATCCTTTCATTGACTTGTCATCAAACATTGCTGTATATTTCGAAGGAAAGCACAACGTCCAATTTATGATCTTCCAGCTCTCCAATATCTGCAGATCAGAACTAACAATAAAATTCATTTATGTATTAAAAATAATTATTCAGTAATATACATGGATCACTATGCCTATGCCACGACTTATTCTAAGCACCAGGGACACAATAATAAACAAAACGCTACTCTAACATCACAATCATAATAAGGAAGAGGCAGATTAGAAAAATATAAAAATAAACCGAAACAAAGAGTAAAGGCCTTAAAGTAGATGGAACAAATTGGACAGAAAATGGAGAATGGTATATTGCATATTGGTGGTTAGATGTGCCCTCTCAGAAGAGAAAGTGTTTGAACAGACACCCAAATGGAATCAGAACCACCTGAACAAAAGATTTTCCTGGAGAAGGAAAAGCAAGTGCAAAGATTCTAAAGTGTAAGTGTTCATGTTTGATTTGAGGAATTAATTAAGCCTATTGTGGCTGAAACAGAAACCAATAAGAGGAAAGTATTAGATTAGGTAACAAGGGGCCAAACCATATATGATCTTTTCATGACGTTGTTAGGGCCACTGATTTTACTTTAAATAAAAAAAGGAAGAAAAGGCACATTGTGATGAGCATGGTATGGCCTCGATGCCATTTAGAAGGATTTCTCTACATGCTGTAGGGTTCATCAAGCTTCGGTATGTAGTGGATGGGCCTGGACACCAGCGAGAGGCTGAAGCACAGGGCTTAGTAGGAGATTATTGCAATGGGGACATGGAATGGGAACGATCCCAACTGTGCTTTGAAAGTAAGAATGACGCTTCATCCCTGCCAAGGTTCCTTAACATTGGAAAACAGATTTTTATTAGTTTTAATGAAGTATACAAGTCACAACTACTTTATCTGATTTTTCATATCAGTTGAGCATGACAGGTACATATTTGAATTTAAAAGGAATTGAACGTATTGTAAACATGCCAGGACTTATAAATCCAATTTATAATATGTAATTCAGTAACTGATTTGACTCACAATTCTTAAGGTGAAATGCACATTTTATTATATTTTTAAATAATATTATTTCACAGTGTTTAAGATTCACTGCATTTTACATTTAATGTCTTGAATTTAGTTAAATACTTAAGTGCTTGGATAGCTTTTCCTTAAAACAGTAATCAAAAACACTATTAAAAAATTATATTAATATGTAAACCTAGTTTAATTAAGAGATCTTAGCTTATAAAAGAAATTGAACAAATTGAGTAATTCAAAGATTAATTCAATAATGATTTGAATTATTTTCTAAAATTTGCCATATTTACAAATAAAATAAGACTTTAAAAATTTGTCAATAAAACTCTGAGGTAGAGATAAAGCTCAGTGGTAGAATATTTTCCAAGCATATATAAAGCCTTGGATTCCTTAGCACAAAAAAAAATTATTCTCCTCTATTGGTCAGTTTTTCTTATAGCTATTTTTTCTTACTTTGCAAGCCTAATATAGATATACAAGTCATTTATACTCATGGGAATAAAGTTCATTTTTCCCATACCATAAAAAATAAAATAAACCACCAGCAAAATAAGGCAAGTGATGAAAGAAAGAAAGAAAGAAAGAAAGAAAGAAAGAAAGAAAGAAAGAAGATAAGGAGGGGAGAAGCAGACTCCAGAAAAGATAGCACTTCCAACAAATAGTGATGGAACAATGGATACTGGAATACCAAAGATCAAACTCGATCCATACATTGACCCAAATATAAAAATAAAGTCAAATGGAACACAGAGATAAACACAAAACATAAAGTAATAAATCATTTAGATTAAACCAGAGAGAACCTTTGCACACATGAGTTAGTAAACATATTTCAGACAATGAAGAGAAAGTAGGGGAGAAAAAGAACTGGACTTCACCATGCCACCATGACAATTAGCTTCTGCTTTTGAAAGACACCATTTACTATTTATTTCCCTTGTCATTTCATGAGAATGAAAATCAAAGGTACAGTTTGGGGTTAAAAAAAAGACTAACAAATTATATATCTTCTAAAATAGTCATAATCAGAGCTGGCAAGATAGCTCAGTGGACTGAGTGCCTGCTTTGGCAAGCACGGGGGCCAAGGTTTGATCCCTGGTCCTGCATGCCCACCAGCCCCAGCCCCAGGGAGTGCTGTGCCAGGGACTCAGTCTGGGCATGTCAGCACATGCCTGTAATCTCAGGGCTGGGAGGATAAAAACAGGAGGATCACTATGAGTCTGAGCTGCATACTGAGACCCTGTACCAAATACATGCAATGAAATAAATAAAATAATCACAATCAGAACGCATAAAATATTTAACACTCAATAAGAAAATGATAGGTCAGGATTCAAAGTCCCCCAGGCACCCTACCCCAAACTCTCTCCCTCTTGGTCCCATGCAGAGACAAATCCAAAACCACAGAACAGGTTCACCTAACTCTGATTGAACCACAAGGAAGACAAATGATGTCCACCTGTGTCTTGGCTGTTCCAGCTGCAATGATCCTCCACAAGGAAGACAAATGGTGTTTCCCCAGGGTTCCCTCAAGATTCCCTCATAGGGTACCCAACAGGCCAAGAGGAAAAAACTCAGCCTTGAAGTGTTTGCATTTCGCCTGCCTCAGGGGAGGAGCTGCTGTCCTAGGTGCTGACACCTGAGTCAGATAAGAGCACAGGAAAGCAAACAACTGAGATACGGAAACAAGAGCAAACAAAAACACTTATAAGACTTGCCAGCTAGCCACATGCTGTAATAGAAAAGGAGCTCCCCAGTTAACCAATGAAAGGAAAAAAGAGGGTTGATTTGAGGAAATTTGCTCTGTGCTTTGAGATGCAAACTGGAAGAGAATAAAAATAGTATTATTGATTTCGTAATCACTCTTTAACTTAAATCAATGTCATAGGCAAAAAGAGTTTGTCCTTTGACTGATTATATTAATTTAAAAGTGGAATTTACCATTGCTTTTTATTTTTTCAGAAATATTTATTAAATGCCTATTATGTTCCAGAAACTAATCTCAGTAGAACAATGAACAAGAGATGGAAACCTTTCACATCATGCTGGAAAAACACAAGCTAAACAGACATAGAAATAAACAAACAAACAAACAAAAAAACAGCTGGACAACAGAAAACAGCATTCTTGGAAGAGAATGTAGAGAAGGGTAAGGGGATGGAGTGAGATGTAAATGGTAAACTGTGTACTTACTGTGGTAGTCTGAAAAGCTGGCTTAACCCAACACATATAAATATTATAGAAAATTTTAACAAATGAAGGTGAAAACAATGAAAGATTGAAATGCTTTTAATTCTGTGATGTGGTATAACTATCCCATGATAAAATTTCATTCTAGATCTTTCACAACTAGACTTTTGTACGTTGTTTTATGGAGCTTCTGATATCTATCTTTGAATAAGATGATCTCATATTTCTATGCATCGCCTCATTGTCCATAATGCCCAGCTATAGGCAGGGAGCACATTCTTCCTTCAGTTTCCTGTTTGACCCTTGACCTCCTGTGGCTAATGAAATATGAGTGGAAGAGATTGGTGCCACTTCTGAGCAGTAGTCAGACAAACCATGGTCTGATTCTGCGAGCAACTTTGCACTATTCTTCTGCAATGAAAAGGACATATCACAAATACAGTGCTTCCCTACTGGATCTTGAAATGAAAACCATCTTGAACAAGCTTGCTTATAACAATTGATACAGAGATTTTGTTAATGTTTCCTAAGTGAAACATATGCATGTATAGTTTATTTCAGGATAGAGCCACATAATATATAATGTTTTATTTAGTAAAGTTTTCAGATAAGAAAGTAACATGACAAGTGTTGTATGCTTTATTAATTAATTTATCTACATTTTAAATTACAAACAATACATTTGAATTTTTAATTTTTTTTTGAGATCTAGGGATTGAACTCAGGCTGTTGGGCTTGCCAGGCAAGCACTTATTCTACCTGGTCCCAATACATTTCAATTTTATGAAATTTTTCGAATATAAAATAAAAGAATGAAGTTCAATGTGAAATCTCTTCTTCCCAAACTTGCTCTATCTCAGCTTGTCACACACACTGTACACAATTTCCTCTGTACTTCCATCCATGTAGGAGCTCAAAGCTCTTCTTCTACCTGTCTTTCATATATGAACACATTTTGACAAAATAGGAGAGCAAGATCATGTGCAATAATTGAGGGATTACATGTACCTGTGTCCATGTGTATATGCTTATTTCCACAATGAGCATCTTTTCCAGCCAGTAAAATTAAAAATGATTAACTGCATTTATTTTAACTGTGACTTTGTGATCTATGGTCTGACTATAGCATACTTCATTTAAATATTTTCTTTTACATATAAATGCAGGATGTACCTAAATATTAAAATTATAACCAAATATGGGAAATATGTTTAGATATACTATTATTGAATGGTAATAGAAATTCCTAGAAGTACACAAGAATTGTATATTTTTTGAAATTACTACTTTCTATTGCATAATATTTTGTTGTATATATAATTTGATTAAAATACCACATAAAGGATCATTTACTGGATTTAATGGAACTTTTTCTTAACATTTCACTAGTATGCATATAAACACAGTAAACATTCTGGTAGTTAAATTATGACAAATACTCATAAATATTTTATGAGTCTAATTTCAAGTCAATCAATAGTGCAAAATTCTAAAATTATGATGGACTTCATTATGATTTTTGCATTAAATTATTATCATTTGCATTATATGTAAGTAATTATTTTATTATGTTCATTATACTTTGTTATTGACACTCAGTAACGTATGATGTATGTTATCTATTTTTAGTTTGTTTAAATAGAATAATTATGTTTATGTGCTTGAAATACACATATTTTGCTGGTGTTTATGTTCAGACAACAGTAAGAAACATGAAGAGATACAGAGTTACAGAGGTGCAAAGGGAAGAATATGTTTTCTGATCATTAGGCTGAAATGATAGTGTGTTTCTTTCTGACAATAGGGTATGGGGAACACAAACTACAGAGTCTCTTTGCTGAAGAGTTCTCACATTAATTTATATGTAGTTTTACTGAGACAAAATTGATTTATCATAAAGTATATATATTAACCAGCCCATTTGATGTTATGACATTTGTACAAACTCAAGTACTATTAACATGATCAAAATAATAAATTCTTCTATCATCTCCTAAGTTTCATTTTGCCTTTTGTAATGCATTTCCTACCCATTACCAAAGAAAGTGTGCATTTACTGTATTACTATATGTTTGATTTTAATTTATAGAATTACACATGTGAAGAATAAAATATTATGTACTTTTATGTCTGGTCTCACTCACTTCTCATGAATATTTTGAGGTTCATTCAAGTAGCTCAATATATACTACAGATTTCTTGTTATTGTTAAATATTAATAAACCACGAATTATTCATTCATTGATTAGTAATCATGTATGTTGTTTTTAGCTGTGTCTATTACAAACTTCTATCTATCTATCATCTATCTATCTATCTTTCTCTGGATATATGCTGTTATTTACTTAAAGCAAATACTCAGTGGTTGTACAAATAGTTAAATAGGCATTTAACTTGATGACAAACTGCAAGCTGTTTTTCCAATTTGTTGTCTCATCTTATGTTCTTACTAGAAGTCTTATCTTTTCATCTAGTTTCAGCTTGGGAGCCACATTGACTTCCCATCATAACCCTACTGAGCTGAGAATTACATAGGCAATAGAGAGCCAAGACCAGTTGTGCACTGAAAAAATACCAGCAATCTTCTTTGGCTGTGTCAAGTTTGGAATAACTGTGGATAATGCAACTATGTCAGTGATGTAATAGATTTCTGGATACTACTAGATTTCCGGTTACCTAACGATGGAGTCAAATCTCTATACATTTACCATTGGTTTGTCTTCCACGTAAGCTATCAATATTTAATTCTAAGGCTATATGTAAAAAGAAAAAAATCTCCCAAAGAGCCAGAGAATTCTTGAAACTCATATTTTTAGTAAAACTTTACATTCTTTTGTAATATTGTTTGTCCATAAAATGATTGAATGTTTGAGTCTAATTTATAAATAGGCTTGAATTTAGGAATATTTTAATAGTTTGTCTATATTATCATGTGATCTTTTCATCACAATAGCAAGAAGAATGAATGTGACTATAAGTTGTTTCACTTGAAAGATTAAAGTTATAGTTATGAGCTGTTTCATTAAAAGTATTTCATTCCGCAGCAGCTCTTTTCCTATTGACATTTATCTTTCTGATTTTTACTTAAATAATTATACTTGCTATAAGCTTTATACAAGAATTAGATGAAATAAATTATTCTATATGACTACAATTTTCAAATGACCCAATGTTAGGCTAGAACATTTTATTCCTCATCTCCTCATTTGGATGGATATTATGCTACTATCACATTGAGTAATCATTTAGTTCACCGACTATCATTTAAGTTCTCAAGTCTACATCTTATTCTTTCCTCCCTTGGCTCTTTATTTAAAACTGATTTTGTTTACTACATGTTATGATACACAGTGATTACATTCAAATTGGGAATTAGCTCCACACAGATTCACATCTTGATTATTTTTATCCCTATCCTTTTATCCCTAACCTTCCTCTTTCCATCTTTCTTAGATACTCTTCCAATTTCTAAATCAGCTGACTTTCTTGTTTTTTAACATAGTTCTTTATTTTGCCTTTTAAATTATTTACATTTTATGTTGCTGTGAGACACAATGTGATTTTTTAAAAAACTTTATGAGTGACTTGCTCTCTTGGTAATATGGTTTCAAGATCTATTCACTTTTCTACAAAAGACTCAAGCTTACCCTTCTTTATGGCTGAGTAAGACAGGCATTCCTCATGCAATGACCCACTTATTGAATGAGTGTTCAGACTTGCAATCAAGACACACTATCATATTTTCTATTGGACTTATGTTGTGGAAACAGGAGCAGCAGTAAAGCCTTACACTAGCTTCTTGTACAGTGTGCCTACTCCATTAGGTATCTGATCATCCGTTGATAGGCATGTAGGTTAGGCCAGATCCATGATTTAACTGTTTTGAATTGAGCAGCTGCAAACATGAGTGTGGATGCATGACTGTAGAAGGGTAACTTTAGCTCTTCTTGGAAGCTACCCATGTGAGAAAAAACCAGATCAGCTCTTGAGAAATTTTCAAAGTTGTACTGGTGTACACTTCTGTCAACAAAGTAAAAAGATTCCTTTTTTCCACAACTTCTCCAGCACTTTCTGATTTTTGAGTTTTTGACAATGGTTGTTTACTAGAGTAAGGTGGAATCTCAGTGTATTTTGATTTGCATTTCTCTAAAGACTAAAGAGGCTGAAATTTTGATATTGTTATGGCCACTGGTATTTCTAGTTCTATGAAGTGTCTATACATTTCAGTTGTCCATATTTCAAAAAGGTATTTTATTTTAGGGTGATTGTCATGATTTGTGTCTAGTTGTGCCCCAAAGCCTCATGCAAGTGCCCATAAGGCATTTTCTGGAGTTTGTGATTGATTCTTGATCCAATGCTGGGATTGCAGGTGTGAGTGTGACACCCTGGCCCTGGGGCGGGTAATCTGCATTACACTACAAAGAGAAGAAAGAGGCTAGCTAGCTACTGCTGCCACCATGAAGTGCTGTCGTGTGCCATGTGCCACTCTGCCTTGGAGCCAGCTCTGAGCTAAATAAACCTCTCCTTCCTTAATTTTGGGTGTTGGGTATTTTGTCCCAGCAGCAAGAGAGGGGTAATTGAGACATACCTTAGTACCAGAGAAGTGGGGTTGTTTTTGTGACTACCTAATTATGTGGATTACAAGCTTTTGGGAAGGGCATAAGGGAAGATATAGGAAAGGTTTGGAGATGTTTCCTACAAGAGAAGCACTGGAATATCTTTGGCTATTCTGTATGGGGGATTCTGGTCAGAGCTTAGAAGACCAGAAGGCTGATAGAAATCTTGTCTGTGAAGATTAAGTGAAAAAGGTTTCTGCTAGGAAGAAGGACTGCATTTGTTGTTGGACTCCAGATATTGTGTGTTATGGCTAAGCAGAAAGTTGGTCTGTTTTTCACTCCTGTCCTGATATTTTGCCTGAGACTGAGATTAAGTGCTGTGGATGGATAAATCTTGCAAAAGAAATTTCAAAGCAATCAAATGTTGAAGCAGTAGCATGGTTATTGTTGGGGATTTTTAGTCAGATTAATGTGGAGAATCAAGAACAAAGAACCCAGTGGGATAATTTAAAATTTTGTGAGTTTGGCCAAAAAGAAAGCACCAAGAAGGCTGAGGACTGCAAACAGAGCTGAGATTTCCATTGTTCAGGAGAAACAGAGAAAAAGATGGCCTGAAGGCATAACAGAAAGTGGCAGCCACAGAACCACAAGGGTGAGGGACTTTGCTTTGAAGAGAAAGCCACAGAGTCCCATGTTCCAGAATGAAGGCAGCAGCCATATCAGGTTCTAGAGTGGCAGCAGCATAGAGAATGTGTTTCTTGGAGTCAGGGTTGGAGTGCTCAGCAATCCAGACACTCAACCCCTACATGCAACAGAGAAGAAAGCCTGGATACTACTCTAGATGGCTGTAGACCTTGGCATCATCTATGAGGCATTGGTTTTAGGTGCATGCAGAAAGGAGGCTTTCTGATATTAAGAAGGCTTCCACCTAGATTTCAAAAGGCCTAAAGACCAGGCAGTGTGCCCTTAACAGTAGCGTGTAAAGCTGTTAGTGAGAAGCCTATTCAGTTTAAACCCAAGAAGATTTGAAAAACCAGGAACAAGGACTATCTGAGGAAATTATTAGAAAGGAGCAAAGCAGGCCTAAGAGAGAAGTCATAGGAGCTACTACCAAAAGGGCCATACAGGTGTATTCACATGGAGCTCACAATTTGCCACAGATTGCTTTGGATGTTCCACATGCAACTGTAAGATTTAATGTTTACCCTTCTGGATTTTGGACTTGCTTTTGGTCCCAATGCTTGGTATCCTGATATGTGTACCTTTTTTTCCCCATAATTTTATTGAGAAACAAATAGCAATGAGACAGTTTCAAATCAAATTGGTAGAACAGTTTCAATAATTAACACAATGCATACTCTCTTCCTAGTGGTTATTTGCTGTACAAGATGCAGACATGAGATCCTATTTACAAACACTATTAGAACAAATCCCTCTATTCATTAAGAGAATGTAACTATATGTCTATCCTAACCACTTTGAATACACAGATACAAAATGGACATTCATTTATATATCCCCTTTTTTGTTTAGTTCCATCATTTGATTATTATACCTGTGTTAACTCAGCAAAATATTCTATAAGAGTCCAGTAATCCATAATAGTATTGGGTCATCCGCTTGACTGGCAGTGTCAGAAATTGTTGACCTGAGTCCCCTACAACTCAACATAACAGCATGGCTTTACTTCTTGTACTTCATTTTTATACTTTTCTGCTGGATGGTTAAGACCAAGATAAACCAAGACCTATGCAAAACAAGAGTTGTAGCTTTTGGATCTGATAAAGTCAGTCAAATTCCCTCAGGATTTCTCCTGAGATCCTGTATCTCAGATTGTAGATCCTTTGCCATGATATGTGTACCTTTTTGAGTGGTAATATTTATCTTGTGCCACTAAATGGTGGAAGTGTTTAACTCTTCATTTGTATAGGGGCTCACTGCTAAGAGTCTGTCTTAGATCTCAGAGGAGACCAGGGACTTAGACTTTTAGCAATGCTGAAACAGTTAGGACTTTGACAACTCTTAGAGTTCAACTAAAAATCAATTTGCATAAAGGATGTGCATAAGTCTTTGGGATCCAGGGGCAGAATGTTATGGTTTGTGTCTCATTGTCACCTCAAAACTTCATGTAGTTATGAGGTGTCTTCTGGAGTTTGTGATTGATTATTGATCCAATGCTAAGATTGCAGATATGAGTGATACACCCTGGCCCTTGGGTAGCTAATCTGCATTACAATGTAAGGAGGAGAAAAGGCCAACTAGCTGTCAGAGCTGCTGCCCCTCCCTTTGCTCTTTGCTGCCACCATGAACAGGTGCTCTATTCCATGTGCCACTCTGCCTTGGAGCCAGCTGAGTAAGGACTGAAACCTTCACTAACTGTGAGCTAAATAAATCTTTCCATCCTTAGTTTTCGGTGTTGAATATTTTGTCCCAGCAATGAGAGAAGCGTAACTGAGATAGGGATCTAGCATTACTGGAATGCTTTTATATTCTTGATATTAGCCCAGTTTCTATGGAGTAACCAGTAATTTTCTTCTCCATATACTTTGTCTTCACTCTGGTAGTTGTTTGCCTTGCTGTGCACAGCTTGTACTATAATATATCATTTGTTTATTATTGATGTTATTTCTTTTTTATGTATTTAGTACAGTGTCTACAGAGTCTCACTACACAGATCAGACTCATCATGATCCTCCTGTTTTCAGCCTCCCAAGCACTGGGATTACAAGCACGTGCCACCATGCCAAGTCTCAATTTCCATCTCAGGGCCCCTGAGGGGTGGGGTTGGCATAGCAACCCAGTATCAAACTCCAGTCCCTGTGTCTGCCTAAGCAGGTGATTTAGTCCACTGACCTTTCTGGTCAGCTCTGTGTTATTTCTTTTTCATTCATTGTTCTGTTCAGGAAGTCCTTGCCTATGCCGGTGTCTTTAAGAGTTTCACCCATAATTTCTTCCATTAGGTGCAATGTTTCTGTTTTGATGTGTAGGTTTTGGATCTACCTTGATTTGATGTTAGTAGAGGGGGAGATATGAATCAAAATTCACTGTAATTTTTCTCTGACTCCTCTAATTCTTCTTGAGTTATGGAGCAGCAGTTGGATGCATTTTCCATGGTCTTACATTGCTTTTCAGGAATCTCTGAATATATGGTCTCCTTTGTCAGCCTTTTCTTCCATGGAATGATAATTTTCTTATGTCTTTGTTAGTTGAATATAAACATGCATGGATTTTGCTGTCAATAATACAGTCAGCATTGTAAAGAAATATTAGTAGAAATTTTTTCATGTGCCTTACACAGCATCTGTACAATTAATTATCAGGCAAACTATGACTCCAAAATTTCTGCTTACTTATTAGAAGCTAGACGCAAAATAAGCATTCTTTGATTTGCAGGAGACCTGCTATACTTGTCACATTGAACATTAGAAAAAGTGTCACTGAAAGTATAAACTAAGAAAATTTAACAGGGAATTCATTGACACAATATTAAGAGAAACAATTTTTCAAACAGTAGGAGTATTGTATTTCTGCATTTAACAGTCTCTACATGTTTCAGTAGTCTGCATATAAATATTGGAGATATCTTAAAGAGCAATTTATATGCAAATTCAAGAATGTTAAATATCATATGATTGTGTAACTATCTGGTACTATTGTAAAGCCTACAGAAAAATATAATTTGGGGTCATCTAAATTACATTTTTTAAATATTTTAGTTTGATTTTTACCTTCATGAGAAAACAATTTTCCAGGCATATTTATTGCAAGAAAAATGATCCTGCTTATGTGACAAATGTTATACATACTTTTTGTAGCCTGGAAACATTTATACATGAATAATTGATATGCTAATTATAAGTTATTCCTATCTGTTAATAAAATCAATTTTTAAAAGTTCTGCTTGTGTAGGGGATTCTCTAGTTCTAGGTTGAATGTAGTAGCATGCAGGATGTTACAAAATATATATATATGTGAAAAACAGCACTTTTAAAACCATAGCTCTTACTAATCATATAAATCTTTTTAAATTATATGAACATATATTTCTTTTATTTGATGTTATTCTTAATTACTAATTTCTTCACATTCTGAGACAGAAAAGAAAATTTGAGTGGACTATAATTAAAATTGATCACTTCTGGAGTCAGGAGAAGAGTGGTATCAAGACTGTCAGCTTCTTTGGTACAATAAAATATTGAATACATGTTCTATTAACATAGGTTTGCAATACATTATAGGGTCACACTCATTTGGGGGAGCCGGAACACATGTGCAGCAATCGTGATAATTGTTTATCTCTTTATCACTTTATCAGTCTTCCCCTTTCCACATTTACAAGAAGCCTACTTTTTTGCTTCCTATTAACTCTCCTTTTTTTACTTTTGAGGTACCTGCACCCAGTTGAATTATTCAGCACAGTGAGGATACTGAAGCTGAGTATATCTAACACTGTTCAGCAGGAGGAGGGGGGTCATCAGAAGCGGGATGTGGAAACTGGTATCCCCTTCCATCTTCCCTTGAGGGCTGTCAACTCTCCACTGCCATACCATGAGCTGTTTCTCTCCCGCCACACTTCCCTTTCATAGGGACAGCCAACAATGGACTAAACCTCTACAAACATTTATCCAAAGTAAACCTTTCCTTCCTTAAATTATGTTTGTGCAGAAGTGTGTTCAAGTTCTGAGAAGGTAACTAAGACATATAGGAAGCTGTGACAGAATGTAATAATTTTTTAGTTTCCTCATTAAGACACAAGTATGTAAGAAAATATGAGACAGACCGTGGAAAAGTCCAGAGTACTGCCATGTTTCTAAAGTTTCTATGAGAAGGTTGTATCTATATATCCTTTTTCACGTGATAGAAAGTTTCACTTTACCCTCTGAGGAAAACACAGTATTTGTTTGGAAACATAGATGGGCCTACTTTTCTGACCCATTTACCAACCAGTTTTGTATGAGAACATTATGCAGAAAGGACATTGTAGCAGACACAGTATAAGCTGTTCTGCCACAGAGTTCTTAACTGCCTATGACAATCAATAGCAACTAAAGTTTCAGTGGCAGAGATACTATGAGGAGTACGTGGAAAGTTACAAAGAAATTGAAGAATGATGATATGGACTGACGACACACCTCTTCCTGCACAGCTATTGGATTGCTCTTACAACTTGGTAGGCACTTGCTACTTATAGCAGATAAGCAGTTCCAAGGAAGTCCCTTACAGAACTTGAGTATTAGGTCTGGCAAGATAGCTCAGCAGTCTAAGCACCTGCTTAGGTAAGTACAGGGACTGGCATTTGATCCACAATATGTGCTGCTTTGGCTCCATGCCGGGTGCATTGAGCTGGCCACTGAGACTGGGCATAGTGGTGCAGGCCTGTAATCCTGGTGTTGGGGTCGTTGAAAACAGGAGGATCACTACAAGTCCAAGTTTCATAGTGAGACCCTATCCCAAATACATTAAAAAAAGAACCTGAGTACCATTTGGTCACTGAATGATAGCTAGATGTGAGCAGGAATAACCCATCCTTACATGAAAAATTTTAATTGAAAGAGTAAATAAATGCAATTTTGAAATCATATTATGAACATTTCATTTTAAATATTTTATTCCAATTAATACTTTTTCATAATTGAAAAATAAAATTTAATTTTCTAAACTCATTATTAAATACTAATTCACATGGTGCTAAGATACATAAATAACTTTCACGGTCCCACAAACATAAGATGTCTATTGGAAAAAGTAACAGAGTTTTCTTTAGTGAAGAACAATCACATAGCTTTCTGGTGCATATAGCCATTCATTATCTAAACATTTTTTGATTGATTGAGTGATTGATATAGAGTTGTGCACGTAGATATACACATAAGGTCTTAGGAACAATGTCGAGGAATATATATGACTTTGGTCATAACGTGGAAAATGTTTATATTTTCACTGACTCAGTGACATTCTAAAAAGGGTTAACAAGTCAATAATTTAAAAAGGAAATAAGTATTAACATTATTGCTTCCTAAGTATGATGAATTTTATTCAATTAAATGAGCATTTTTCTTAAAAGTTGAACAAAGTACAACTGTGTTTACTGTACAGTATTTATAATGATAATTGGATTAATAAAGCCTAATAAATTTTACCAATATTTAAAACTGTTTCATAGATTATGTTGATTTAACAAATAGTGTTTTGTCAACCATGAAGAAAAGATGTTAATTGATTTCAGGTTAATTAGCTTTTGATGATTAACCAATCTTCTGTAGTCGTTTGAACCTAAAAGAATAATAGGAATTTTAAAAACACAGATTCTCAAGCTAGGTCTAAGAGGGCTAAAGACCGTCACCCTTAGTTAATGAGGCTTCACAGAGTTTAATGAAACTTGAAAATTTTAATGAAATTTAAGTTTTAATAAGTCATAAGGCACCCTTCAATTTCAGATCATGAGGATTTTGCTTAATAGCTGGAGTACCTTAATTCCTAAGGCAATTATGATTATGCTGAAATATGCTAAAGGTGACTTCTAAAAGATATAAATTCTTTTTAGCCTCGAATGGAAGGGAAAAATCAGGGAACCTAAATTCTAAATGTTTCAACAAAAAAGGAAGTAGTGTGATAGGATGTTAGTATTTCAAGGGGGCTTTTCTTTATGATTCCATCTTCTACCTGAGGAGGCAGCCCTGTACTTTGTTTCTAAAATAGTCATTTAATTGCTGACTGCATTTTTTTTCCTTAGCTTTCCTTTATCTAGAAACAACTTTATTTCACCATTCTTCTTGAAGGACAATTTGCTAGCTATAGAAATATGATCACTTGAAGTATGTTATGATGGCTGGCTTATTCTTAATGAGAGGCCAATTGCCATATTTCACGTTGTTTCCTTGTTTATCATGTGATATTTTTTCTTGAGGGTGTCTTTAGGATTTCTTGTCAATTGTTTTTTTCTTCATGGCTTCTGATGGTACAACACACAGTAATATATTGATTATTTGTCTTGTCTTGTTCATGTGCTTTTCAGCTTTATCTTCAAAACATTATTTTCTGCAAAACCTTGATGATGGTGAACAGTAAACACAACTGCTTGGCTAAGGCAGCTCTCCTGTCATTCAGGGTGTTCGAGCAACCATTCTTTCTGGCTCTGCCACGTTGGTCAAGAGCATAGTAGGCCTCACCTCAGTGAGTCACATTCTTAGCGTTTTGCTGGAATTCTCTTTTATCTTCTAGATCCAGACCCAGAAATTGTCCCAAAACCATTTACAGCTTGCTATTCACACATGAACCATTCTATTCTCCTTGAGTTAATACATCAAGATGCTCTGGCTTCTCAGTGATGCACAGACAGGTCTAATTTTGTACTTTATGTGGATTTCCCTATGTGTAGCTATAAGAGTGAAGGTGAAAAGAAAAAATACCTGTCTTTTTGCCTCCTAACCAGATCCAAAATTCCCTGTTCCCTGCTTGATATTGCTAGAATGAAATTGATAAAATGCAAAGGTAGTGTGTGTGTGTGTGTGTGTGTGTGTGTGTGTGTGTGTACAGTATTGAACCCAGAAACTTGTATAAGTATGATATCACTGAGTTACACCTTCAAGTCCTTTATGTTATATTTAAGTCATATTATCATGGTTCATATTAAACTCATAGTTGCCAGCCTTATTTAAGTTCAGTCCATTGCAACACAGATACATCTTATTACAGCTACTCAATTAGGTTTGCTGCTTTAGTGATATATTAATCAAGTCAAATTATGAGAAGGAAATACAATGGTTAATCAAAATAGCCAGCCAATGTTTAAATTAAAAATGTAAACGATACATTGCCATGATTCTTCCTCCAAATACTCTTTCTCCTTGTTGCAAACACAGTTGTGCTATCATTCTTGACACTTTCTACAGCAGATCAAGAAGTCCTCTTTCATGTTGTTATGATGTGTCATCAAATACACGATGAATGGTCAGGCAGAGTTCCACTCAACAACAAGGTGGGCTCTAAATAGCACTCAGCGGTGCAATGCCTGCCCTGCAAGAGCAAGGTCCTGAGTCCAATTCCCATTACAAAATTAAAAAAAAAAAACCTGAGAACAGGTTACACAGTCATAATACCAGCTTCTCAGTGATGCGCTGATAATCAGTAGCTCTCATTTGGACTGGTCTGTGTGGTCAGCCCCTGTTGGCGAGCTCATGGGATCTTCAGACATTTGCCACCCTTCCAACTTACCAGGGGAAAATAGTTGAAGTGGATCACCCAGGAAAGTTGTTTACTGGGGGACTTCATGCAGAAACAAATGAGAAAGCCCTTGAAGCAGTATTTGGAAAATATGGATGGATCGTGGAAGTACTCTTGATGAAAGACCAAGAAACCAATAAATCAATAGGATTTGCTTTTTTTACCTTTGAAAGCCCAGTGGATGTTAAGGGTGCAGCCAGGGACGTGAATGGAAAGTCCTTAGATGGAAAAGTCGTCAAGGTGAAACAAGCCACCAACCCATCATTTGAAAGTGGTAGACGAGGACCACCTCCACCTCCTAGAAACAGAAGCCATCCCAGAGCTTTTAGAGGAGGAAGAGGAGGAACTAGGGGACCACCTTCACATGAAGGACACATGCATGACGGTGGCTATTTCATAAATGTTAATATGAGTTCTTCCAGAGGAGGCCTTCCAGTGAAAAAGGGACCACTAGCATGAAGTGGGGTCCTCCTCCTAAAAGATCAGCTCCGTCAGCATCAGTTTGAAGCAGCAGTGGAGTGGGAGGAAGAGCCCCTGTAGCATGGGAAAGAAATTGTTATGAAGGCCCACCTCAAAGGGAACCCCTGCCCTCTCCCAGAGATGTTTATTTGTCTCCAAGAGATGATGGATATTTAACTAAAGATAGCTATTCAAGCAGAGATTACCCAAGTTTTCATAATACAAGACATCATGCTTACTGTGACTATGGTCATTCCAGTTCATGTGATAGCTATCCGTTAAGACGCTATGGAGATGGATACAGTCAGGATTGTGACTACTTAGATCATTCGACTGGAGGTTCCTACAGAGATTCATTTGAATTCTTATGGTGGAAGCAGTCTCTATAATGATCCCAATGGCTCACAAGATGAGTATGGTGGAAGTTAAGACTACTCAAGCAGCCAAAGTGATCTCTACTCAAGTGGACGCAATTGGGTTGGCAGACAAGAACGAGGTCTTCCCCCTTCCATGGAAAGGGGGTATCCTCCTCCACATGATTCCTATAGCAGTTCAGGCCCCAGAACACTGAGAAATGGTGGCTGTGGAGAAAGCTGATCTGATAAAGGGGGAGGCAGAAGCAGATACTGTAAACAAACAAAACTTTGGGCCAAAATCTCCATTCAAAGAAACAAACAAAAAGTAGAAACTATTCTATCATAACTACCCAAGGACTACTAAAAGGAACATTGTATTACCTTTTCAAAATTTCCTTTTAAGTTCCCCTACATAACTTTTATGTCCTTGTGAGTAAAGCAAAGTAAAACATGTTTAATTTTAATTGATTTTATGACTTTCTCTCAAGAAGCAAATGTTTAAATGTGTAAGGTTTGACCTGTTGTACTAGTGCTGTAAATTTCCAAGTAAGTGTCCCTAAAGGCCATTTCCTACCTTTTTTTCCCAGTAAATAAGACAAGCAATTCCAAGCTCTTTCACATACATATAACCATCTAGATGTACATTGATCTCCATTGAGAGAGGAACCATTTTGCCTGTACAGACAAATTGGCTATTAGAGGGTGGTCAGGGTATGCAACTCTTTGGATTTCAGGTCATCTCTCAACGGAAATCTCTGTGTTCTCAGTATGAAAAGGCCTCAGATCAGATATCAATGTAAGGAAAGTGCTATTCACCCAATAAACTAAAAAACAAATGAATAATGTTGGCCATACTTTGCCTTTTTGACATTTCCTTGGGATTCTGCAAGAACCTCCCCCCCATCCTCCCCCAGTAAGACCATTTAAGTGTGTGTTAAACAACTACAGAATAGTAAATAAAAAATGTGGCCAAAACAAAACAAAAAACTTAGTACAACATTACAATATGCCCTCATCCACCTCAATCATTAGATCTGGCATGGGACAACTTCTGTCTCTCCCTCCCAGTCAAAATGGACATGAAAGGTAAATGTTTAATTCAGGGCACAGAGGCAGCCACAACAGTGCAACTAAAGACATTAAAGTAAAAAGATTTCTAGAACCATCAAAAAGTGGCAACATGGGATAAATGTGTTGGAAGTGGGGGAAGGAAGAGGGATATTTTGAAGGGGATTAACACTGAGTCTTCTATTGTAATAAATTTTAATTAAAGCACAGACTGTATTTTTCACTCATATCTTATACTTTTCAAAAATATTATTAAATTCAGATTAATTTTCTTCCTTAAGAACTTAAAAAATTTAAATTTAATGTATACATTTAAATAATTAATTCACCAGTACTGTCAAAGACTAAATTCGTGATCTTCAGTCTACTTTCTTTCCTTTTTCAACAATATTAACATTGATCAACCATAGGTCTTGTAGTATACTACACATTGTCTATTTCTGATTTTTTAAGACAGGGTCTCGCTATGGAGCGTAGGCTGACATTGAACTCATGTAGCCAAGACATGTCTCAAACTCATGGCGATCCTTATGCCTCAACCCCCTGAGTGCTTCATTGACAGACATGTGCGATTACTCCTGGTCCAATGTCTATGACATCAGAAAGATTACTAGCAGAGAATGTAGAATCCAACATTTAGTGTTTCATGTTTTCAGCATTCTTCAATGTAATTGTCTAAATATGTACAAATTTCCTTGTATGGAGGTCAAGAGACATAAAAATATCTAGATGTTTCACGTTATCTCTGTCTTTCTCTTTCTGTCTGTCCATTTCTCACCCTCTCTTTCTTTTTGTGTTTCATGATTTTACAGCACTTTTCCAAATAGGAATATTCTTGTTACTTATTTTCA
>NW_004524843.1:1307162-1308142 GCF_000260255.1 Octodon degus
CCCATCTCTTTTTGCTTTTAAAACACTCTAATTTGCAAAGTGTTTCTTTATGATGCCATGTACATATAATACACAAGAAATAGAAGGAAGATTATTAATTGGCCATACCAGTAATATTTATTCATAGAAATAAAACCGAATAAAGACATTACAACAAAGACATTAAAAATTGTCAACAATCATTGCTGTTACTGTCCATCACTTTATACCTCTATGTTACAGATTATTCCATTTGAACAGTAGCATTTCTTCAGGATTAGATTCTCATACTATTTTTATCATATTTACCATAAACCTGGTATGAATTTCAAAAGTGAAATGAGCCACATTGAAAACTCTGCTGTGTAGTTTTCTGAATTTAAAATCACATTCCAGTCATATCCTTTAGCATCCTGTAAATATAATAAATTCATTTAAATAAAATATCCATTTGTCTAATATGTTTCAGACAACATAGGTTAAATTACATTTGTTTCAATTTTGTGCATTCTATTTTTGTCCTGTGTTAAACATGTCTTTGCATGCATACTGTGCAAAATGCAGACTTTCAGAAAATTATAAGTAAATGTTTATTTGGATCTATATTTCCCTGAAATAGAATAGGCAGTACAATGAAGTGTAGATTTGTCCTGGAATGAAGTATTGAGCAGCCTACCATTCTTGGTCACAGTTGCTCTGGAATGGTCTTCTGTACGAGAAACAGAAAATCCTTTTATTCATTGACTGATTCTTATTATTCTGGATTCAGTACCTCAATAATCTGGCTAAAAACTTTGACCTTACTTAAATGTAAAGATCCTTGGCAAGAGCCACAAGCGGAACTTCTATCTGCTCTTTTTGAAAACTTTGAAGAAGGAAACTATCTCTAAGGATGGAAAGAATTTAAAAATGCAGGAATTGAAGACATTAACAAGTATCACTAATTGTTTCACTTTCCAATTCTGTGTTTTCATTCTCTATGTTACTTACTAATACTATAT
>NW_004524843.1:1308702-1317700 GCF_000260255.1 Octodon degus
TATGTATATACACAGGATTATTTACTGCTCATTTTTGTTGTCTATTGAAAGAAGCTTATATTTTCTCTCTATCTCCCTTTTAATTTTTTGTAATTCAGTGACCAATTTCACCTGCTTATATCTGGTAATCTGAACAACTAATTTGAAGACAGCAGTATGCAATATAACAACCATTGTTGAGTGCCTATCATTTAGTTTAGTGAAATTCTGCATTGTTTCTAATGTTTTCTATGTGTGTGTGATTTCAAAACTATTTCTAGGGTTTTGCCTACAAAACATAAGAAATTAAAAATGTTTTCAATGTTTGGAATGGTCTATAACTTATGTTTTCTCTTTTATAAGCACAAATCACCTTTATTACTTAGTTATTTTTTTTCAGTACCAGGGATTGAACTCAGGACCCTGCACTTGCCAGGCAGGAGCTTATTCTACTGAGCTACCTCCCCCGCCCTACATAGTGAAATTTTTTAAAGCTATGGAAATACTTTCTTTCAAGAAAAATGAAATCTGATGGAAAGAATGCAGTTGCTCTACCACCTATGCAAAAGTTACCACCTAGGAAATAAAGACATGGTCACCTTTTCCTATTTACAGAAGTAAATTTTGAAAACATGGATATTTAGTTGCTTGTCAATTACATAAGTGGCAAATTTAAGAGAAGTACAGAGAGTTCGTAACCTCTATCCTGTTTAGTGAATGCATTATTAAAGTCCTTCTGCTCATGTCCAAATCTGACTCCCCTTCCATTTCTCTGTATTTTATATTTGCTCTCCATGGAGAGGCTTATAATGCATTACTAATTTATATAATTATGATTTGTCTAGTGACAAATACTCCTAAAAGAATTACTCTCTGCAACAATAGTTGTATTTTCAGTGAAGCCTGTTAAAGTAAAATATCTAAGTACAGAGTGTCACATCGGAATAAGGAGGGCGTAAGGTATTAACACACTCATCTCTTTGATTCCACCCTCTCCAAGCCATTCATCTCTACTACTGCTGCAAATGCTTTCTAGGCATGTAGCAATGGGAAATGGAAGGGTAAAGGTTTGATGGAATTTCAGATACCATGAGGGTAAAAAAAAAAAAAAAAAAGACATTACTCAAAGCTTATAAAACATCAATGGACATAGGCAAATATAAGTCAGATCTTGAGCAATACAAGTCGAATGACTGTATATTCTTAATATAATCCTTTAATCTTTATACAATTCTGAATCTTTAAAAATTCTGAATCTTTATACAATTCTTATCATAGGATAAGATCTGGGCCTGGTAACCATTGCATTGAAAATTATGTGTTATAACTGAGATGTGTGAAAATCCATTATACAGAATGGAGTTGTGCCTGTAACATCCCAATGAAATTGAGACACCATGGGAAAGAAAGGGAGACAGTAAAGTCACGGTCATTTGTTCTACGTACTACGTCACAGAAGCAATCCAGTGGAGCAGCTTGTCATTTTTTTTAATATTTTTTTTGCAGGGCCAGCCCCGCCCCTGGAGCATGCTGAGACTGCATTTGAGACTGGGTGCATGTATGTATTCCCAGCACTTGGGAGGCTGTAAACAGGAGGATCACTATGAGTCCAATCCATATAGGGTGTTTTTACATATTTTTGTCCGATCTATATAGTGAGACACTGTAGTCCCTGTACTAAATACAAAAAAAAAAAAGAAAAAGAAAAAAAGAATATTTTTAATTAGCACCACATGAAAGGACTCCCAACTGTGACCTGAAGACCAGCTGTACAGAGAAACTGCCATTGATTGACAATCAGAACTTAGCAGGTACTAAAACAGTAAAAATATTAATGAACTTTCTTTCATAAGAACTTGTAAACATTTTCCTTGTCTAATAAAATCCATAACTTTTCTTTATTCTCTTAACATACCAAAATCAGCAGGCCGGGGAGATGGCTCAGTAGAATAAGCACTTCCCTGGCAGGCACAAGGGCTTGGGTTCAATCCCCAGTTCCGCAAAAAAAAAAAAAAAAAAAAGAGAGATTAACATACCAAAATCAAACCAGCTTGTACATATGTATCCTGTGTTTTTCATTGGATTGAGGTTACTTGGCATTCTGTATGCTTCAGTTACCTGAATGTCACATTGTTTCCTCATATTTGGGAAGTTTTCTGCTATTACTTCTGCCCATATTTTTTTAATGTCATTTGTATTGACTCCTTCTTTCTCATTGATACCTATTAGTCTCACATTGTTCATCTTTGCATCATCTTGCAGGTGATGGATTATTCTTTCCTGCATCCTCGTTGTTTTTAAGAGATCCTTTCTTACATTTTCACTAGCTACATCAGCATCTTCAAGATCTGAAACTCTGTCTTCACTTTCACTTAAACAGTTTTGCAAGCTTGTGATTGAGATTTTAATTTCCTCTATATCTCTTTGACTCTGCTTCATGCGATCTGTTTCTTTCCTGTATTGCTCATTCAAGGAATCCTTCATTTTTCTAATCTCCTCTATTTTTTTCTCAATGTCTTCTTTAGAAGCAGTTATAAATTCTTTTACTGCAGTGTTTTTTTCAGGTTGGGTTTCCTGCCTATGTTTCTGTAGTTGCTTCTTTACTTCAGATGCTATGAGTTCTTAGAATTCTTTTTTCATTTCAAAAAAGAATTGCACTCTGAGTTCCTCTATATCTTTCTGCTGTTGCTTATTTACTACTGAAGCTATTAATTCATGCATTTGAGCCGAGCTAGTGTCCTCCGCACTTGTTCTGGGTGGGTGTTGGGTTTCCTCCATATGTTTCTGCATTTGATTCTTTACTGCAGATGTTATTAATTCGGGGATTTCTATTTTTATTTCCAATCTGAGTTCCTCTATACCTTTATGTAGCTGGTTTTTTTATTTCAGAAGCCATTGATTCATTGTTTTCAGCTGTGGGATTCCCAATTTGTTCTGTGTTAGTGTCCTCTGCAATTGTTATGGGTGGGCTTGGGTTCTGAGGTTGCATTTTGTTCCTTCTCGTCATTTTGTGTAGCACTGTCTTCTGACCTTTGTTGTAGAGCTTTGTTACAGTTATAACCTTAGCATGTACTTAAGTTCAGGTGCAGATCTACAAAGTTTGGATTTATCCAGCTGTGCCTGGCTTGGGTCTAGCTGCTGTGCTCAGCTCCTTCCTGCTGCTGCCCTTGACGGTGAACCTGTTGTGCCCCTCTGGCAAGATTTTCTGCTTCTGTACTAGCTGGGTGGTTCTATCCTCTACACTCTCTGCAGGGATTGCAGCTGCAGGGTTTCACCCCAGGCCTGTATGCCAGGCCTGAGCTGAGTCTGGAGGGAACAAGATGGAGTAGGGGGGAGAGGCAGCTCTCCCACACACTCACGGGACCTGGGCTAGGACTGGGTCTGGGGATTCCCAGAACGCAGCAGAAATTCCTACTCTGTGGGCGGGGTGGGGGAGGTGCTCAGAGTGGTTGGGGGCATCCCAAGGGGGTGGAAGATGGTCTCACCCCCACTGCGCCTGGGCTAGGAGCAGTAATAGGTTCCGCCACTCCCACAGTCACCGGACCTGGGCTCGGACTTGGTCTCATGTGTCCTGTGTTGACATCTTATTTACTCAGCAATTAATAAATTCCTTTACTGGGAATTAATCTGTATGCTTTTTCATTCTTAATGTAATGAAAATATGTAGGAAGAAATTGGGTCATGACAACAAATGAAAGGGACCATAATAGACATCAAGTTTGAATGGCAAATGTGAGACAGCTTATAGTATATTTAAAGCAGCAGGTTAAAAGAAGATCATATGCTATCACTAGTGAGGGTAATATGGACTAAGCAATTAAGTATAAATAAAAAAACTCAGAACATTGATTGAGATCTTTCCCAGCTACCCCTAGTAGGTCATGTTGAAAATAGACCTATTCTAATTATCAAGCACAGAATAGGCAATTATTTTCCAAGCTTGATTTCAAAGGCATTGGAAAATTCTGCTGCATAAAACAAAAAGGAAAAGAATTTCTCTTTCCAGAGACTACTGTTAATACAAAATGCAACACTTAAATGATTTGACTTAAAGCTTTTACTTTCCCTAGGGGAAAAATAAATTGTTCCGTTTCACTTCAGCAAGGTGGTGGTGAGATTTATGGTCAACTTCCAGGCTTCATTCAATGGAAATACATTGTATTGGTGAATATTTTTGAGTAAACTAGTCTTAATTTTCTTTATTTTAGTTATGTATAGCTTACATCTTCTACAATTCTGAGAGTGATACTTAGTCATTATTCTGTGTATTCCTATCTTTCTCATTTATTAAGCTTTAAAATCCTTAAGGGATGACATTGTAACTTGTGTTACTTTTTTATCCTAAAACATATCATAGAGTCTATATGTAGTGGGAGGTCTGTAAACACTGGTTACCATGAGTAAAGGTAAATGGGCTCAAGAAAAGGAACATATTTCATCAATGTAAGCCACAAATAATTACTTCTCAGTGTGAGCACATAGCCCGAGAAATATCTTTTAGAACTTGTAAATAAGCTTTCCTCTCTAAGTTGGCTGTCATATGTAAAATTTTATTTTCAATACAGAATTAGTTGGTGCTAAGAGTCTATTTTTCTCTTTCTGTCTCACTTTGTGCTTTAATGTCACATTACCTTTGTTCTTTAAACTGTATTCTAGATAATACTATTGACATTTTAATAAATGGGGGTTCCCTCTGTCCACCTTGAGTATGGAAGTCTATTTGAAATATTTTATGGTAGTATAATATATTCTAAAGTGATATTGAACTAACAAACATAAATATGTTCTCAAATATTATTGAATAAACATATATTTAAAAATAAATACAAATAGACACACCTGTTAATCATTTAGACCAATAGAATATATTTGATTCAAATGTGGGGAATAATTTACATTATTGGAGTAAGATGAAGCCAAATGTTATGTGTTTGGTCCATATAATCAGAGGGATGGAAATAAATAAGCTAAAAAATAATTTTGGTTTATAAAGATGTCAAAAAGAAAGTTCTGTGTCAGGGGATTTGTGGCTTTACAGAATAATTTGTTCCATTCTCATGAAGGTGTTTCCTTATTGACACTACATTTTATTAAAATATTTTTGATGTAAGAAAATTTAGATGAAGTCAGATACAGCATCTTTGGTTTCATTTCATTTAGACTATACCAGTACTTTTTAAGTTTCTTTTCACTGATTCTCTATTTTTTTCTTTTATAATTTTTATTATTGGCAACAAATCATCCCAGTCTAAATAGACAATATCTTTGATTCCTTAGACCCTCTCACCTACTTTTTCCATGACCTTGCCACCTGCCACAATTGAGTCACTCAAGGGGACACTCAACCAACACTGGGTCAACAGAATTTGTTCTCAGGATCTATAGAACCAGTATTTAGACAGTTAGACTGTGCAGTCATGGATCTGCCTCTTGACTCCCATGAAGAACTTGGGCAAAGACAGCCCTTGTGTAGAGGAAAAGAGGAAAGGAGCTGAGCCACAGGGAGAAGCAGGAGTGAGAGAAATAGGAAACCAGGAATCCAGACAGCAAGAAACAAAGATAATAGCTCTCATTGTGTCTGATTATTGTATAGTTCTTAGCTTCTCTTCTCTTGATCAAATTTCAATCACCCTTTTACTTAAAATTAGGAAACTGTTTAAGTTATGACTATTCTTCCACAAATAAGAATTTAAGCTCATTTGTACTGTCAACCTCAGAGACTAAAATTATGATAGTAAGTACTCAAAACAGTCACTGATTTAAAAATCCACATATTTGAAAGCCGACATTGTACTTTAAACCTAAGGAATCAGAAAGATCAGTTGATGATTTCATATTTCCAGAATCATCAGAGAGAGACCATGATAAAAGTTGAGCCAACTGCTTCCCATTACCTCACTTTAACCTCAAGCAAACCTACGAGTCACATGCTATTTTCAGGACCTCATAGAAGATGATACTGAGACTTAAATAACTCTTTCTTAAGTTCACAGGGTTTTTAAGTTCACAAGGCACTGGGTTTTCCTAACACCAAAGGCTAAGTTCTTTCCATAGTTCATTCATGCAAGGTAGCAAGATTTATTTCATGCATTCAATTTTTGTTCATACCGTTCTTTTTGTAATGGTATATTTTAGAATAAACCTGTGGGAAATTAAGTATTGATTAAAATTGGAATTTCAAACTTGCTAAGCTAAGACAGCAAACAAATTTAGAGTTAAGGAAATATATGAGGTTGAAAATAATAACTAAATCTGCTCAGAGGACCAATATATTCAACCATAATTTAATTCAATATAATAATTTGTTTTGAGTGTGCCGTGTAGGAAATAAAATATTGTGTCAATACCTTTAATTTTAAGATTATTACTTTTAGGCAGATGAACTAGGCAATATCTTTGTTGAAAAAGCATGAATTTGGTAATGTCTTGGTATGTGAGAAGCAAATTATTGTATAAATACCTTGATGATAAATATGAGAAATACAGGATTCATAGAAATGACAATTTTATAGCAGTCTTGCAAAACGCACTACAAGTAGTTATTACATATTTATATCAGTGTACCTCAGTAATATTAATGAGACTTATCTTTCAGCAATTAAAATAGTCATATAAAAGTATAAATACTGTATTATAAATGCAATTTCAAAATTTTATCTGTTGCCCATAGTTAATGTGAAATCATATTTTCCAATGAAGAGAGAGACCTAAATTAATGATTCAGAAATAGCACATCCAGTCTTCCAGTTTTATTGTCGTAAAGTAGATCTGTTAAAATAAGTTTGACTAAGCCACTAAAATAAGTCTGTCTGTTAAGCAATATTATTTCAAATTATGCTTTGCTACTATGTCATCAAATGGAGAAAAGTAGTTTAACTTTTCTAAAAGCTATAATTATGTCATTTAAACTTTCAAATTCTTGACTAGCAAGTAGGAGATTAAAAATAATTTGCATGAATTTAGTAGAATAATTTTTGAAACACTGCTTAGAGACTACAAAACTGTTGTATATTTTAAGGCTTTGTTTAAGAAAATAATTTATTTTAAATGACTCAAAAGAAATCTTCCTTAAGCCTTAAAATTATGTATTTTTATTTTATTTAAATAAAAAAGAAAACAAGAACATTGCCAGTTCATGCTTTAAGATAACCTCAGTACATGAAATAAATATTATCATCAGGAAAATTTAGAATGATAAATCTTAAAAAGCATAGCAATCCACAAATATAAGCTATCTATTGGAATGGAATAAGACATAACAATAGAAGCTAGAGTTAAAATGTTAGGCTCTTGTGCATCAGTCACTAAAGTAGATAAATAGGGGCAGAATGGACATTCCTCATAAAGCCAATAAATCCATTTTTACACAGGAAATGGTGGGTGGCAAAGAGAAAGTAGCGTTAGTATTAGTTTTGTATTTTAGTACAGGATCTACAGGGTCTTACTACATAGATCTGACTTGTAGTGATCCGCCTGTGTTAACCTCCCAAGAGCTGGAATTACAGGCGCACACCACCTCACCCAGTCTCAATGGCTGTCTCAGGGCACCCCTAGGACAGGGCACACACAGCATGCTGTTGATCAAACCCCAGCCGCTAAGTCTGCCTAAGCAGGTCCTTTAATCCACTGAGCTATTTGGCCGGCCTTGAGAAAGTAACATTCTTATCAAGGAAATGACAAATGAAAAGAATACCTCGGGCTATGGGAGGAAAAACAGAAACACTTCCCACTGAAGCCTGGTACTGAGCCTAGTACTTAGTAGGTACTGACTGAAGCCTGGTATTTTCTAGGTCATCCTTGAATCCCAGCAGCCCTCAGCATTCCTAGAAGACTAACGGGCTGAGGTGTCAATACAAATGTGACGTATACAGGGGACTCCAAGGCTAAATGGAGATGCTGAAAATGCAGATAAGGAAAGAAGAAAGCAGAAAAGATGGAAACAGAGGGGAAGGAAGGAAGGAAGGAAGGAAGGAAGGAAGGAAGGAAGGAAGAAAGGAAAGAAGGCAGGCAGGCAGGCAAGCAGGCCCACCGGCCAGCCACTATAGATAAATCTACAAACAAAAACTTTTAAATATTAAGGAAACAAGTAATGATAACTAATAATCAAAATTCAAGAGCTTGTCACTTCAGATACATTACAATATAATAAATCTAAAAAAAAATTAAACAGATATGCTGCAGGTTCTCAAAGGTGCCCAGAAAAAGAAACCATGAGGGCCAGTGAGATAGCTCAGCAGTCTAAAGTGCCTGCTTAGGCAAGCATAGGCAGGCACAGGGGACCGCAGTTCGATCCTAGGCATCACATGCCATGCCGGCCCCGCCCACAGGGCAGGCCGAGCCACCAAAAAGAAAAAGAAAAAGAAAAAGAGACCGTGAAACACATGAGCTATATGACATGAAAAAGTACTAATTCCAAATGCTATGCACTAGAATTGAAATTAAAGAAATGTAAAAATCAAGATTGCGTAGGTTGAAAAGGTACCTAAGGAAAGAGTTCAAGGATGTGTACTCTGTTATAAGGAACACAAAACAAACAGAGAAGCTACTAAAGATTAAACAGAAAAAAAAGTTCACAGGTTGATAACAAATGATGTGTAGACAATCTAGTTGGTACTCAACAGAAATACATGAAAACAAGGGAGAAACATTGACCAAACATGACCAAAGAGGGAAGGCTGAGAACATTCTTGCATAAACAGAATCAGTCTGCAGGAGAAAAGCGTGCATGCAATGGCCAGAAGAATTCAGTAGTACATAGAAGTTTCAGGGGGACACAATGTTATTCATGGTATCACAAACAATAATAGTAACAAGCAATGTAAAAGTACATAATTTTAAAATGTCATGTTTGACAACATATACTTCCTCCTCCATATTGGGTTACACTTAGGCTAAAATATTAAATATGCCCCTCTTCCAAATAAAGTATTAAGTAAAATATCATAACTTGTATAGCAAATATCAGATACTATGACTTTTTAATTCTTTTGTACTATTAGAGCACAATTTCAAAAAATTG
>NW_004524843.1:1319307-1351772 GCF_000260255.1 Octodon degus
TTATTGTAATTTTCTTTTATTTTGAAGAGTAAAAACAAGGGCAAAAAAACAAAAGCAAGGACAGAAACAGGGTAACATGTAACAATACATGTTATAGTTTTTCAAAACAAGAATAGCTGATTAACAGTGATTGATATATTATCTATTTTTATTGTCAAATCTGTTGTTCAGATTACCAGATACAGTTATACAAGATGGGACATATGACTGAACATTAGCACATGCTTTCAAAAAATCTTAAATTTTTGTTCTTGACTATTTTCTATTACCTTTTAAAAAAAAACTTACTTTAAAGAGAGCATAATATTAATTGATATGACATTAGAAATGGTACACACTTAGAAGACCAAGATGACAGGTATTTCAAGCATGGTTTTAATGTTACACATTGCTGTCCTTAGTTCACAGATATCAACATAGAGAGCTAGTCAGGGTGAGAATTTTACCCATTATCTGCCATTTTCAAAAACCTGATGGAAATTCTTAGGACTATTGCCTTCTCCAACTTGTAGATATACATGCCGCCCATCGGAACCTCCATTTGTTATTTCTTTACAGTGAAAATATTCAAATCACTTCCTTTCAGCTTTTTAAAACTCACACTATATTATCATTATCTATAGTTGCCATGTTGCGAAAAAACATAGCAGAAGTTGTTACTCCCGTGTAACTACAATTTAGTAAGTTTACCATGGATTAACTTTTAAATATTTTCTTTCATTTTTTAAGAGCAAAAACAAAAGTAAAAACAAATAGCAGAAACCAAAACAGAAACAGGGTAAGATACAATGACATATGTTACAGATTTTCAAAACAAGAATAGCTAATCAACAGTGGTTGATTATCATTGAATCTGTTGCTCAGACTAACAGGTATAGCTATGCGAGATTGGACAAATAATTGAATATTAATGTTTGCTTTTAATAAGTCTTAATTATCTCTTGTCTTTTTTACTTTTTTAAAAGTATATTTTAAAAAGAGTATAATAATAATTGATAAGACAGTGGAGGCTGGTTTAGACATTATGGAAATCCATATGGGGATTTGTCAAAAAGCTAGAATTGGAAGTCCCATTCAAGTCAGCTATTCCCCTCCTGGGTATTTTTCCAAAAGAACTGAAATCATCACACCACAGTGATATATGTACCCATGTTTATAGCAGTGCAATTTGTCATAGATAAATCTTGGAAACAACCCACACGCCCAGCAAACAAAGAATGGATAAAAAAGATATGGTATGTTTATACAATGGAGTATTATTTAGCTATAAAAAAGACAAATGAGGCTTTTGTAGATAAATAGGTGCTGCCAGAGTCTATACTGGTAGTAAAATAAATCAGATCCACATGTGCAAACAACATGTTATCTCACTAGTGTGAGAACCTGCAAGAGTAATAAAAAACCTAAAAGGTGCAACAGATACTGTGACCAGGGAAGAATTTGTCCAAAGGGAAGGAAAAACTGAGGTGAAGAAAAGGACAAATGGAAGAAGGGAAAAAGAGATTTGAGTACATATGTAGAATAGTTTGGATAATTGTATCATTGATTTCTGCTGATCTTAGTGCTTAATATTTTTAACTCTAATATTTTCTGACCTTTGAATTTCTTATAACTTCTTTGTTATTTTTTATTTTTGTTTTTTTAAACAAACCTTATATGTGTATAACTGGTAATCTGAACAACTAATTTGAAGATAGCGTCATGTAATACAGCAAACATTACTGAATTGCTATTACTTTGTTTAGTGAAATCTTTAGAGTGTCTATTTTTTTTCTTTATATATCTATTTGTGTTCTTTAAAAGAAAAAAAAAAGTACACATTTTGAAGACCAAGATAAGAGATATTCAACCATGGTATTTTTGTCACACATTTCTGTCCTTAATGTAGTTGCTTAGATCATAGATATCAGCATACAGAGTTTGTCAAAGTGAAAATTCTAAATATTAACTGCCTTTTTCAAAAAACTGATGGAAAATATTAGTACAATTATCTAAGCCTTGCTGTACATATACTTGCATGATTGTTCCCCCTTCCTCTTTTCCTATTTTTTCTCTTTTCCCTCACCTGGATTAACTTTTAAAAATTCTTTTGCCATCCAATATCTCTGCTGGTTTTCCTTTCATTTTCCCTATCTTTTTATTTTTTATTTTTTTATTTTTATTTTATTTTATTTTATTTTATTTTATTTTTTGCGGTACCAGAGATTGAACTCAGGACCCTGCGCTTACCAGGCAAGCACTTATTCTACTGAGCTATCTCCCTGGGCCTTTCCCATCTTTTATGATCAATAATTTTACTCTCACAATCTCATAGAGAAGAGGTTTGTTAAAAACTCTAAAACTTTACTAAATATATTATTTAATATATTATTTTGTTTACCTGTTTGACATGAACCTCAGGTTGTCTCATAATTTTCTTATTCAAATTTGTGATTAGTCATCCTCCAGTATTGCTGAAATATGATCGCTTATTCTTAGCACTTCATAGTGAACTATAACAAACATCCTTTACATTTAAACATCTTTCAGGGACACTATCACCGTCAACTGTCACAACAAACAATGTCACAATCGATATTCTTACCCTGTACATGTCCAAGGCTGTAGGTTATATCTGTATGCGTGTGCATATGCACACACACACACACACACACACACACACACACACACACACAGACTTATAGTGTCTTCATCCATATATGTATGTTTCTTAGACTTTTTGTAGGAATCATAGATACATAATCATAGAATCATAAGCACTGGTTCTAATTTGAAAAAAAAAAAACTCTTCCACTGAAATGGAAGTTGACACCCTATTTATATTCACTTACACTTGATATTTTCATATTTTTTAATTATAGTCTTCCTGACAAGAGTAATGTCTCACTGTTTTAATTTGCATTTCTATAAGAGTTTCTTTGCATGCCATTTCACTGCTGAACCTGAACCCTGTTAGTTTGTCATTTTCAATGGTTTCCCTTCATCTTCACTCGAGTTTCTGACTTTTCATTGATTTATAGAAGTTATTTCTACATTCCAAATAACAATCCCTCATTAATTTTACTTTTTGTCTGTATTTTGCCCATTTATCAATGGATCCTTTACTGCGAAGAAACACTTACAATTGATACCTTGACAACTGGTTCCCTCCTATTATGCAGTTTGTGCTTGGGCTTGTATTAGAAGTCTTTTTTCTTCCATAGTCTGCAAACTAAACCAGGTATTTTTTTTTTCTCTGCTTATAGTGAAAACTTTACAAAAGTTATCTTTAATAAATTTAAAATCTACTCATGGATTGAGAATAAGGAAAGGTGAAGTGTATGTTTTCTTCATTAGAGAGCGTGTTTTCTAACACTTTTAACACCTGACTTGTGGTGGCATCTTCTATTTCAAGCATGCATGCATATGTATATGTCTACGTCTTTAAAGCTTTTATTCTAGTTCCTTAATGTATTGATTTCTATATACATAGAGCTCATACAGATTTTTTTTTTTTATCCTTTTTCAAGTGAATTTAATACAGAGTCTACAGGTTCTCATATACAAATTGGACTGGTGATGAACCTGCAATTTTCAGCCTCCCAAGCACTGGGATTACAGGCGTGTGCCCCAGGCCCAGTCTCAATGGCCATCTCAGCATGCCCTGGGGGCGGGGCCAGTGGGGCATGCTGGGACCAAACCCCTGTCCCTTCATCTACCTAAGCAGGGGATCATATAGGTTTTAAACTATTATTTTGCAGACTATATTCATATCTTGTCAATGTTGCTATTTACTTCTTAAAGTAAATTTAGAAATCTATAGATGCCTAGTCTGCAACATAAATTTAGACTGAAAAACTAGACAACATACTCAATATAATTTCTGAGATTATGTTAGATTTGTGAGCATATTAGGAGATAGTTTATCATTTTCATATATATGTTAGTCATTTTATTTATTGAAATCTTTTAAATCAACTTAACAATCTTTTCTAAAATAATAAAAGCTGTATTCTTCTTAAATTAGGTCTTGTTTTATATTATTAGTTGGGTTTTAATTAATTCAGTCATATTTATAGTGTAAAATATATGTAGTATTTCTAATCTATTTAAATTTCTGTAATATATATATGAATAACTTAGATACAGCACTGAATACATCATAAAATATTGTGATGTATTTTACATACACATATATATAAATACTTGAAAAGTATATGAAATGTACTTAAATATAGTTTACATATGTATATTTTGCTATAGTTCCAATCTTTTAAATAGTGAATAAAACTTATTTAGAATTTTTAAAAATTACTACACTATAAAACAATGTACACTTCATATCGCTATTTACAACATTGTTATGGACTGGATTCCCACCTGGTTTTGTATGCTGAACCTTAATCTCCACTGTGATTTCAATGAGAGATGGGAGGTCATTGAGTTTAGGTAACATCAAGAGGGTAGGGCCTTCATGACGGAATCATTGCCTCCTAAAGAAGACACCAAGGGCCGGCCAAATAGCTCAGAGGATTAATGAGCTTACAAGAAGGTTCAGGGGCTGGGGGTTTGATCCCCAGGCCTGCTGTGCCAGCCCTGGCCCTGGGGCACGTTGCGATAGCAACTGAGACTGGGCGTGGTGATGCGCACCTATAATCCCAGCTCTTGGGATTCTGTAAACAGGCAGATCACTATGAGTCCAATCTAGCAGTGAGATTCTGAACATCCTGTAGACCCTTCCCTAAAATACAATAAATAAATAAATAAATAAATAAATAAATAAGACACCAGCACTTGTCTTCCCTGTCTCTTAAGAGAAAGCTTTTCTCTGCTGGGTAGAAAGAAGACCCTCACCAGAAAACTAGCTTGTCTGGCCTTGAGCTTGGAATGTCACCTTCCAGAACTATGAAAAACACATCCTTATTGTTTAAACTTATTCTATAAAGCAAAATTAAGCAAGAAGTGGAAGCCTGACTAAGTCTTGCAACAAATTTAGTGTTGGACTGCAACATAAATTTGGACTGAAAAACTAGACAACATACTCAATATAATTTCTGAGATTATGTTAGATTTGTGAGCATATTTGGAGACAGTTTATAATTTTCATAAATTTTTGTCAGCCAACCTTGGTCATATGATTAACCCAAAACTAATAAAATCCAGCATAAAGAGCATTTCAAAGAATTTCAAAATAAGATTAAATTTTATCCAAGTTAAAAAAACATTAGAGAGAAGACAAAATCACATATGAAATTCATCTTAATATATCTTAATATGTTATGAAGGCCCAAGCAGAATAATACAAATTTATTTCTCTTACATTGTAGTTTGGTTCATAATAATTTTTGTTTCTTAGTGTTTTCTTTCTTGCCTTGCACTTGACAGATCAAATTTCCTATTTCCTTTGGAAGCTTTAAATTCATACATTCTTGCTACCTTTCCTTTCGATTTCATTTAAAAACATTAGCTGTATATCTTCCTGGAAGACATAACAGACAGACTAATACATCTTGTCTTTCTGTAATCCTCAACTCTTCCAGAACTTTTAAGGCAGAAAGTTCTTTTTCTTTCCTTACTAGTTCAATAAAGGAAAATGCTTGATAGGCTAACTAAGGATGTTTGTAACTTAAAAAAATCGCTTTAACATTTTAAGGAAAATAGACCGCTAATGCCTTCATAAAGAAAATATACAATTAAACCAGATTCCTTCTAAAAACACATGAGTAATGCTGCTTTTGCATTGTGCTAGATGAATAACGGACAAGGGCCAATTAACTGTTTTCTGGTGTGTTTTTATTTTTGTTTTTGTTTTATTTTTTTATTTTTGTTTTTTGGTACCAGGGATCCAACTCAGGACCTCGCGTTTGAACTGTTTTACTTTTTCTTTTTCTCTCATTAAAATTTGGGTGAGTAGTTTTCAATATATCAAAAGAAATTTTGCGCACAACAAAATCATCTCATTTTAAACAACTTTAAGCCATTGAGGCCTAGAAGATTTGGAAACTAAAAAGCTCATTTTGAGATCTGTCTGAAGTCAATTTATACCCGGAGCTCGGATTCTGCCGGCCTCAAGTATGTCTGAACAACAAGATTCACTAGTCCTGCTATTTCACCTCTCTTGAAATTTTGTTCTTTTTCTCAGACACGCACACGTTTGCAGTATAAAACTTACAGTGGATTATACAAGTTGCTACAGACAGTGGTCTGTGTAATAAGTTGGTGGGGGAGGGAGCCTCTTAGGTAAACAATGTAAATCATAATTTGAAGTTGATTCCAATGAAAATCCCTAGCTCATGCTGCTTAGTGGGAAACGTTAAGTGAGATTTCAGCGCCATCTAGTGTTCTTTAATGAGTTCATGTTTTAGAAGTGAAAACTAATCCACTTGAGCAAGACTTCCAGATTAAGGACACAGCGTCCTAAGGCTGAAAACTCACGCTAAACTGGTCTAGTCAAAGAGGTTGTATGTTTCTTGGTGAACACACTGGAAAATGCCCCATAACAGAAGCCAGTCTTAGATCTAAGAAGTTAACCAAGTATGTACAAGACTGGTAGATACAAGCATTGATTCCTACCAAAATCATGTTCATAGCTCAGTTTTTAAAACAAAAAAGATTAAACCATGGAAGCTTTATGTGGGAATAAGACTATGACGTGGCAATGCAGGGTAAGGCTGGCGATCAGATCTGGGGGTCAGAAAGGCCACCCATATTTAAGGGCACCCTTCCATATGTGCGTAAATGAGCTTGTATCGCACCCTTTTCTCTGGTAGCGCACCTGTAAGACTTACCTGTACCCGTTTTAGAATTGAATTGAGATAGTTTGACATAAAGCAAATAAAGATAGAGAAGCTATGTAGGCATGATCAACATATTTTATTACACAACCAAGGTGATACCTGGAGAAAATCTTAAATTCCCCAATTATAAATTTTATTCCCTTTATGTGTAGCGTGTAAAAATTGATCAATTAAAATGAATACTTATAACTCAAATGTAAATTGCACATCTTATTCTCAATTATAATAAAGCTAGAAAAAATATATCATAATTATTTGAGAACTAAGGAAAACACTCAACCATTGAACTTGGAACAAAAACAAAATTGTAAAGTGAAGAAACCTACCAGAAGAACATTTTACAGTAAAACTTGTGGCATGCAAAAGAAGCAGAACTGAGAACCAACTGTACTTTTGAATGATACCATTGTTGGGGCCGGGCAGATGGCTCAGTAGAATAAGCGCTTGCCTGGCAAGCACAAAGGGTCTGAGTTCAATCCTCGGTTCCACACAAAAAAAATTATTAACAGAATATAATAATTAGGGAGATTTTTTTCCTTAAGTTAATAGAAAAAGAGTAATAAACCCAAATAAACGAAGAGGGAAATTAATAAAGATGAAAAACAGTATTTGTATTAGGGAGTAACGGCACAGTGCTATAATCTCAGATCTCAGGGAAGCTGAGACAGGAGGATCACAGGTTGAGCCCATCCTGCGTACTATTGTGTAACAAGATCCTGTCCTAAAATTTAAAAATCATATATACAAAGGAAAGGGGTTATAGTTCAGTACAGAGCTCTTGGACTCAAACCACAGTACTTTCTCCTTTTCTCTTTTTCTCTCTTTAAAAGCACAAAAAACTGACATAAAAACAAGAAAATATATATTTGGCAGAGAGACTAAATGCATACTCCAAGGACAAGAGTGTTTCCAAAGTGCTGGGCCTAATCAAGGACAGCTAACACAGTCATCCTTCCTCTTTCGCAGCATGTTAATCCTCTTCTGATTCTGGATCCCTGCCAGTGCTCCTACCACCCAAGCTGAATTGCACTCTGATGTGACAAGCACATGCAAAGTGGTTGGGAGGCTGAATGTCTTTCTTGGGCCATGTTTGTGGACTTCACATCAGAGTTAATACTACTTTTAATAGGCATGAATTTTCATGCCCATGAGTGTCTCAGTTACCCTTATAGCTGGGACAAATACCCAACACCCAAAAATTAAGGAAGGAAATGTATATTTAGCTCATGGTTAATGGAGGTTTCAGTCCATACTCAGCAGGCTCCAAGACAGGGTGGCACATGGCAAAGAACAACCCTGCATGGTGGAGGCAAAAAGCAAGAGTAAAGGGAGTGGCAGCAGCTAGCCTCTGTCACCTCCTTACAGTGTAGTGCAGATTACCTGCCCCAGGGCAGGTGCAGAGTCCACAACCACAATAATCAATCACAAACTCCAGCAGCTGCCCCAAGACTGCATGAGGTGTTGGGGGGACAACTAGACGTAAACTGTAACAATGTGTAACCACACTCCATTCAAATCAAAGAAATATTCTTTGAGGACAAGATATTGATGATAATAAAATATAACATTAATTAAAGTTAGTCATATGGTTACATTTTGGCAGTATTGTACATCATGTTAAGAACTTTGTACAGTTTTATATGTACCGTCTCATTTAAGATCTTCTCAATGTTACTAATATGGTCTTTTTCAGATAAAGAATCATATTATCTATCTGTCTGTCTCTCTGTCTGTCTGTCTATCTATCTATCTATCTATCTATCTATCTATCTATCTATCTATCTATCTATCTTACTTATCCAACATTCTAGTACAAAAGTAACTGTTAGGGATTTAGTCATGTATCCCCGTACTAAGCACTGTGGAAATAGTTGGATGTCCAAAATAGCCTGAGTTAGCACACTTATTTTCCTGAAGCAGAGGACTAAATCTTCCAGCCACTTTCCCATGGAGGCACGTTGCACTCCATTTTCTAGGAATGTAAGACCCAGATGATAGATGATTTTTAAGTTCAAGCTCCGGTTAAGAGAGACCACACGCCGGCTTACAGCCATAAGATCTGAGTAACCCATGCTCCAGAAACTCCAGGTGGCGTCATTTAAAAAAAAAAAAAAAAAAACAGGCAAAACTTCAAAGAACATTACCTCCGGGCTTAGGACATTGTTATAGGTCACAATGTTCAATTGAACCCACTAGTGCTTGAAATACCACCAAAACCACAGAGTTGATTCATAAAATTAGTTCATAGTTACCCTTTACCTACCCCTTCCTAGTTTCCTTAAAAAGTCACATATTCTCAAACCCACCAATTATTGTAAAAGTCCACCTAAACTAACCAATGCGATCTGCTTCTGTACCTTGCTTGCTCCCTCCCCATATTGTGGTTCTTGTCTTTAAAAACTGTGCCTGCCATGCTCAAGGCGCTCTCTGCTCCTGCGTGTGCAGACCGCCCTACGTATACGAAGATAATAAAGATTTCCCTTTGCGATTTGCATGAGAGACCAACTCTTGGGGTCTTCCTTCGCGGTGACTCGACCCTTACAGAAAGACACCCTGCCTTTCACATACCCTTCCAGCACTGAGCTCTTTCCATTTCAGAGTGATATTTCTGGTGACTGTCTATCATTCCTTGTGAAATAGGGGAATAAAACTCTCAATCTGAAAGGTACCTGGGACAAATCGTGATCTCTAAAACCAAAGAATGAATTTTAGGACAAGTAGAGGTGAAGAGAAGAATATGTATTAGAGGAAAGAAAACTTCTTTCTGAGAGAGGAACAGAAGGGGGACCCAAGTAGGTGCCCCAGGAAGCTGTCTTTTCCAGGGATTTTTTTTTTAATAGAGTAATACCATGTGGTAAGGTGGGTCTAAGGTGGAGAACTTGGGAACTTGCTTAGGTGGTTATGATGTGGGACAAAACGATGGTCAACCAAGGACATTACAAGCACCATTGTTCAGGTATAGTTGATTAAATCCAGGACCAAATGAGGAAGCGAGTCAAGTAGCAAGCAGGCATGAATATGGGACCCCTGTTGGGGTTTGGATTAGTGACTCTTTCTGGCTCTTTCAAGGTGATTGATATCTATTTAGAATATCAATCCCTGATGCCCAGCCCTAGGGAAGTATGTAGCTGCATTTGTTTACTCCTTTGTCTTGAGATCTGGCCCATACCAAGAGTGTCTGTCTCTTCCAAAGTTGCAAAGTTACCTTGTCTTTTATATTGTCTCCTTGAGAGCTTGGGCCCTGTCTAACTGCCCACAATATTTTATCTACTTTAGCTGTCTGAAACACTGGCATCATATTAACATGAGTGTAATACCCAGTCTAGGAAGTATGGACCAATTTCTTCTTGTCCTTTGGAGACTGCTTTATCCAGGGACAGCAAATGCTGGTTTTGTCCATGCCAAGGAAGAGGCTGAGGAAACATGATGTCATTCCAGCCTATCTACTCCACTTTCACTGTTGTAGACAGGTGAAATGAGGATGCGAAATTCTAGTTGCAACATTAAAGAAGCAATATATTGTCCTGATCTCCAACTTAGCTTTTATAGTAATAACTCAGAAGCTGTGGTGACACTTGTGACTCTTTCTCTAACTTCAATTGATGAAGTTCCTGAAGATACAAAACATGATTAATTAAAGTTACTCAAGCCACCAGATCACAGGATATGTAAAAAAATTATAAGATTGCATCTACTGAGATAAATTTCAGATTATTTCTTAAGTGTAATAGTCTTCCTAAAGTACAATCAATGGGAGAATTAACCTAAACCTTTTTGGGCACAGTCTGCCTCACCATTGACAAGTCTACAGTGACCCCTTCAGTTGTTACCTGTAATGAAGTTAATGGAAGACTAAAATATTATAAACTTGTCATAAAATGGCCTAAAGCTGTACCAAATGAGATAATGCAAAATTTTAAAGGACCAGGGTGAATCATGGTCAGTGATAGTTACAACTGAAATTGGCAATTTGATGTAATGGACTGTGTTGATTTATGCAAGAAGCAAAACATAAAAGAAAGAATAATCACTGGTTATTCTATTTTTATCCAGGGAAAATATTCCATCCAGTCTAAGAGAATTATTAACTCAAGCACAAAGGCATCTATGTTTTTAATTGGAAAAAAAAGGTGGATAGGTAACAAGTGACTGAAACAGGAGAAACATCCCATTTCTCTGGAACATTTTTAACGCTTCCCTATTCTATCTCTGAGAGCCTAGCAGCATTTGCTAAATCAGTGGTTAAAGGCAGTCATGAAACTGTGCTTTTACACAGTCGCTAGGGATAACAGGTTCTCTTGGCATCTTCTGGTGAGATCACAGCCTGTCTGTTTGCACTTGACAGCTACTGGGAAAGCAAAACTGGGAGTTCTGAGAATTCTCTCTGGGTGAGTGCAACAGAGGTGAGAGAGATGTCTGGCAAGTAAAGATGCTTTGTTCAATTACCTTTCAGAATCAAACTTGGCAATTACACATAATTTAACAAGTACAGGCAAAGGATAATTTGGAATTTTTCCCAACATTTTTACTCCATCAATATGAGAAGTGATTTTTTTTTAAACTCTAATATTTTTGGATATAGAATAACACCAAATTTTTATCAGTATTTTATCACTTTTTATTCATACATATTTAAGTATATGTTAAACTTTTAATACATTAAAATTAAATCAGCCTTGCAAAGGCAGAAGATAGGCAGGTTAAGTTTGCAATAAATAGGAAAAGACTGACATCTGTCAATTGCATATAAAGGATAAATTAAATGTCAAGATTATAGTACAATGTTTCTAGAGTGACTTTCACCACCTCTTGCCTCGGCACCTCCAAAATCATGAACACTTTGGGGTAAATCATACTACTTCTTTGCTTCTTTGCCAAGCTCAAAATGAAAAAAGAAATCAGCCACACCCATATTATGGAGAGATTAGATTTCTGTTAACAAATTATCACTAATAGAGTGGTTTGCAAATGACATCAATTTATAATCTTATAATTCTGAGGTCAGAAGTCCTAAATCAACATGCGTGCACAGCTATATCATTTCTGGATCTTGAAGAAAGAATCTGTTTCTTTGCCTTTTCAGCTACTACCCCACCCCCTAAAATTCTTCAGGACAGGGGTCCTTCCTACATCTCCAAAGCCAAAAACACAGTAACATCTTCCAAACTGTCTCTGCTTCTGGCAATTTGCATCCCTAAGAGCCACTTCTGATACAGGGGTTCAATCCAGATGATCCAGAATAATTTTCTCATAATTATATAAATTCAATATCTTTAATTTAATCACAATTGCAAAGTTCCTTTTGCCAAGTAAAGCAGCATATTGAGATGGAAAAGGGTTGAAAAGTAGAGATTTGAGAAAAGACACAGTATTTTTTTGTGCAATGATAGCATTTAAGAACTTAATTCTAAGTTCAACTTAGTAGAAGGGAGACAAAGAAGATAAGATAGATGAAATTACAGAAAGATGCTTTTTGAAAGGGTTTTAAATCCTTATTGCTGAAATTATAGTAAAAAATATTACAGTAATTCCTATCAAATGTTAACTGGGCACAAAGTCTGTTAAGATAGACATGAATCTTTTTCTAGACAGTAACATCTTAATGTGGACCATGAAATATTTAAACAGTTTATTGATGTAAATTGACTCTTCCTAACATTATGTGCCTTAGCTGGTACAGATAAGAAAATGGAAATCAGAGAAAAACATAGAGTTCCTTTCACAGTTAATAGATTTTGTAAAAAATACCACTGAAATTAGTTGCATGACTATACACTACTTCAAGCCTTTTGACTATACATATAATTTATTGTACATATCTAGTTACTACTGTTATTCAAGATGCCCCCTACAATCTGGACTAGAAATACTTTCCCATCTGATGGCATTCATGAGATTATATTCCTTGGACCTAGAAAGGGTTTATGCCAGACCCATGATTAGGAATAGTGATCATTAAAAATTACAAATAAATGCATGTTCTTCATCCATGACAACTTGCACTGAAAATTATTCTGTGGCTTCAGGGACATGGTCCTTCTCACTGATGAGGACTGACAGTGAAGTCTGAATTTTAAGGGCCTCGCTAGCTATTCACATGACAACTGTATTTCTGCGAAGGCTGGAAGAGGCCAGAAACTAATATTGAATTTCTTTTTTTCTTTTTTTTTTTTTTTTTTTGGCAGAACCAGGTGTTGAACTCAGACCCTTGCACTTGCCAGGCAAGTGCTTATTCCACTGAGTCATCTCCCTGGCCTCCTAAAAAAATTTTGTTGTTGTTGGCTCAGCCTGCCTGAACAGCAGGTCTGGCTAGGGATCGACCACAGTATCCTGCTCCTGATTGCCTTTGTGTGAACAGGTGCTTAAAGAACTGAGCTAAGGACAGCCCCCCCCCCAAATTTCTTTTTATAAATTTGTCTTCAAAATGAATATGTAGCTGACTTAGTTTTGAAATGATCACCCTGAACAAGAGCAAAGAGTACTGATTTTCTATGAACATAGGACATTAATATTTACAGCCAAAAGGATAAAAGTTGACCAAACTGACATTGCAATTTAGGAAGAAATATTATCAAGTTAGAAGACATTAAAAATATTCCAAGTAATATGTTTTATTGTTATAGCTATGGTTCCCTTTTTACTTATCTACATAGTGAAGGCCAGGGAAAGAGCTCTACAAATTGCAAACTATTTTCAACTCCACTTTTATGACAACAATTGCATATGCACCAAGAACTTTCCTTGGCTAAAAAGAGGTTGATGTTAGACACAACTAGGTAAATTTAAGGGTATTGTGCTATCCAGCTGCATGATGCTAGGTCCCGAGACACTTGGCTGCTGCTGTGGAATTCAATTATGGTAGGGGAGGTCATCGACTAGCACCTGAAACAATGTGCAGATAATTATGTGCCAAGAAAAAGGAAAGGAGAAAAGGTGTTTGGGTTAACAGAGCAACAAATTTCTTTCCATAAAGAGGGATGGGAAGAATTAAAGAAGCATAAAAATGTGCCAACTGCATGAAAGATTTACAGGTCCAAGCATTAGAACAATGTGGATTCAAACGCAAAATGTATAACATCTCTTTTCAACAGACTGGTGGAAATAACCTTCCTAAGTGCATATAGAAAAGGTTATTGCTGAGAGATACCAGGAAGAGAACCACTGCTCCGGAAGATAAACACAAGCAGAACCAACACATTGTGGATATTAACCTTTAGTAAGTAATGCCAAACAATTTTGTAAGGTGGTTTTACAAATTTCATCTATAGCAACAAAGTCTAACTTTCTGCGGTTTTATAACCTGGCATTGTCAGATCTTCACATTTTTATCATTCATGTAGCTTTGTTTGGGCTCCTTACAGTGGTTTTAATTTGAATTATCATAATGGTGAGTGACATTAAACAACTTGCCTTCACTAGTGCTGGCTATTTGTACACCTTTAGTGAAATTTTTTGTTGAAGTTGTTGACTCAGTTTTAAAAATTTTGGCTGTGTGACTTTTTGTTATTGAATTAAATGAATATTTACATATTTTACATGTGAATGTTTCATTTTGCATGTGTGTTGAAAATATACTTTCTCTTTCCTTGTGGTTTTATTCTTAGTGGTATTTGATAGAGTCAAACTTTATTTTGCTTGGCCAGGGAGATGGCTCAATGGAATAAGCGCTTCCCTGGCAAGTGCAAGGGCCTGAGTTCAATCCCTGGTTCTGAAAAAAAAAATTATTTTGTTTTATTTTATTTATTTATTTATTTATTTTTGTGGTACCAGGGATTGAACTCAGGATCCTACACTTGCCAGGCAATCACTTATTCTACTGAGCTATTTCCCAGCCCAAAAGAATTTTTTTTTTTTGGTCAAAAATTTTGATGCAGTTAAATTTGTTTAAAATTGCTAGCTATGGGGGCTGAGGAGATAGCTCAGTAGAATAAGCACTTTTCTGGTAAGTACATGGGTCTGAGTTCAATTCCCAGTTCTGCAAAAAAATAAATAAATAAAAATAAAATAAAATTGCTAGCTATGATTAGGGCTACTCTGTTCTCAAAGAAGTTTTCCTACATCAAGATCATAAAGATGAATGTTTTTATGCTATCTCAATATTTTACAAAAAAAAAAATTTAAGGAACAAATTTGCATTTAGATTTACCGCACTTAGGCAGTTGATTTCTGTGTGTGGTATAAAGTCAAGATTTATTTTTACTGTGTGGATATACGACTAATTTGATGAATGGATCAATCTTTATCTGCAGCATCTTTTTTTCATCTTCATCATAAGCTACTAGGTATGTGTGCATTTTGAGGCATTTTCTTCTGATATATTGCTTGATTTGTCTGTCTGAAGACTAATTTTAACTTTATAATAAATCTTGTGTCTGATGGCAAAATTCATTCACATATGCTTTCTTTTTGAGATTATTATTTCTATTGTTCTTAATTGTTTACATGGCCACATAAATTCAAAAGTGGCTTGTAAATTAAACAAAAAACCTAAAGAACAACCGGTAGAGACACTGATTGTAATTTCACTACAAGAATAGAACAGTTTAGAGAAAAAGGATGCATTTCATGTGGCAGAGGTTTTATACTTACATTAAAAATGCTGATAAAATATACTTATGGGACAGAATGAAAGTAGAACAAAAGAAATGTATAGCAGTGAATTGTCACATAAAGAAAAAAAAAACAAGCTCAGATAAATGACTTAACTTTGAAGCTCAAACTACTGCAGGAAGAACAAATAAAACTCTAGGCTTCTATGAGGGAGGAAATTATAAATATCAGAGCAGAAGTTAATGCAGCAGAGACTAACAAAACAATTCAAACAATTCATTAAGCAGCTGGTTCTTTGAAAGATTAATTAAAGTTGATAAACTTTTAGTAAACCTTATTAAAAAATGAAAGAAAAGACTCAAATTCATGCAATTAGGACTTTGCAAAAGAATTAAAAGCATCATACCACAGTAAATGTGATACCCATTTCTTATAGCAGCACAGTTTGTAATAACTTGGAAACAGCACAAATTCCCATCAAAACTGATGAATGGGTAAAAAAATGTGCTTTCTTTTTTTTAAGAAATAGAATAACAGCCATAAAGAAGGATAAACTTAAAGCATTCATAACTAAATGGATGCAACTTGAGATGATACTCTTTAGTGAAATAAATCAGATATGTGTAAATATTACATTGTCTGTCTGCTTTGTGAAACTGAAAGTGTAAATAGGAACCAGTGTATACAAATGTGTAACAGATATTGTGATTTGTATAATACATAATGTAAAATAGGAAGAAAACATTCAAATGGAGAGGGACTCTAGAGAGGGGAAGAGAAAAATGAATGAAGAGAAAGGAAAAAAAACCAAAGTTTTTGTAAATAAAGGGAAAGAAGGATTAAAGGGACAATTAAAGGATGAGAAAAGAGAATTGAGATAAGTCATGCACAGGTGCAAAGACCCCATGCTGAAATCAGAGTAATCATTAAGTACCACGAAACTTAATTAATAGAAAAATAGATCTTGAAACAATAAATGGACCTCACATGTTATGAAACTGTAGATGAAAGCAGAACTAAATTTAAAGTTAACAGGAGAAAGAAGGTAATAAAGACTAGTCAAGGGATAAACTTAAAAATTACCACAACTAAATGTAAAACATTGAATTAAGAATAAACAATAGAGGAAATTTAGAAAGCCAAAATTTTGCTCCTTAAATAGATCATAATTTGTATAATTTTGTGATATATCTTAGCAATAGATGCTATTTTATTATTCTCTTTAGTAAGAATTCCTTAGGGTTTTTTTCCCCCCTGTGAACATCATTCTATATAATCAGAGGATAAAAATATTTACTTAAAGTAAGTTGGAAATTTTACATAGTATCATATTTAAGTATTGATTTTGAAAGTGTAGGTATAGGTATTTAAATTTTACAATCCTGAATCTTTAAATGTAAATGTTATGTTATAAGCACTACTAATATGGTACTTACATGATAATGTCTTGTCATCAACTTTAACCTTGCACTTTTTGTTGGAATTTTTCTTAGATGTTTTTGTTATCATTGCATTGTGATGTTTCTTTTATTTTTCTGTTCATGATATATTAAAAACTATCAATTTTTCCATGTTGATATTCAGCTTTATCACTCTATCACTTTATATTTGTAATAAGTGCCTTAATTTAATCTATTTAATATGGCTGGTGTAAAATAATATTTTAAGTAATATTACCAGCATCTTCCCACTTTCAAGTTTGGTATAAATTTCCCTGCATTTTAGCTACAACTTAATACTTCATTTAAACACTGGTAAGTAAGAGAAATGAGATAATACAGAAGTATTGTTGAACTGTATTTAATTGAATACTATATATTTCTAGGAAATTATGTTTAACATAAAATTTTAGTATACAAAATGAACTAGTTATAGCATTCTTTGGCTTTAACACAGTTGCATATGAATTTTATTAGATGGTGAGTGATAATTACTTTTTCCTTCTAGACTATCATAGCAGGCTATGTTCATATTTTTCCTAAGGTTACCTCATGTTACTTCCCTTCCATGATCATTAAATACAAATCATACATTGTTGATGACTGTTTCACTAAAGAAGAGATTGAAAATGTATTTTCTTTTACTGTTTTGTTTTCATTCTATATGATTTACTTCTTTCATTAGTATATGTTTGCAGTGCAGAATGCTAACAGTCATAGCAGAAGCTGGTACACGTACGAAGCATGTTTCAATCTGTTTTTATGTCCCTCTCCCCCCATGTTTCCTCATCCTTCCTTTGCCTGTACATCCTCTTAGTTGCAGAAATTCTACCTCTATTCTATATTATCTATCTTTAATGCTCTTTAAATTATTTACATTTTTGCTGTTTCATATTTGAGATACATGTGATATTTGACTTTTTATGACTAACATATTCCGCTTAGCATAATGCACTTATGAGCCATCCTTATTCCCACAAATAGCTCAAACTGAACTTTCTCTATGGCAGAAAATACACCACTGGGTGAAAACACATTGTGTTTAGCGGCTCATTTGATGAATACATAGCCTGCTTCCAACATGCACCTATTATGAGTTCTGACTATATAAACTTGAACAAGCATGTATTATGTCTTTAACTCTTTCAGGAAGATACGTAGAAGAAAAATAACTCGGTCAAAAAGAATATATGATTTTAGTTTTTAAGGAATCCATACTAACTTAACAGTGATTTTCATACTTTCAACCCCATCAAAAATGTAAAATGATTCACTTTTTCCAGTGCCTCACCAGTTTTTGTTATTCGAGATTTTGATGATAGACATTTTTTCTGTAGTATTATGGATTCTCAATGTTATGTTAATTTACATTTCTCTGAAGGCCAGAAATGTTGAACATTTGTTTCATATATATAGTGGCATTTATGCTTCATTTCATTTCAGTTTTATTGATTCATTTCAATTGTCTATTTTCTATTTAATCTTTTATTTTTAGGGAGTTTTATTCTAGACATTAATCTCTGTCTGAGGCATGGCTGATAATTTTTTTCCCATTTTGTATGGTGTCTCTATACTCAGATAATTATTTTCTTTTCTGTGCAGAAGCCTTTTAGATTCTTGATGCTGTTTCTTATACAAATGGTTTTCAGTTCAGAAGGTCTTCACTTATACCAATGTCTTGAAGAATTTTACCTATTTTATCTTCAAGAAGTGTTTCTGTGTGTGTCTTTGATCTACACTGATTGTATGTTACTACTTAGTGGAAAAGATTAGTTTAGGTCTCACCTTCTGCCCACATGCATCCAATTTGCCAAGACCGTCTGTGAAAAAGGCTATCTTTTCTCCAATGTAAGTTTTTAATCCTTTCATCAAGGGTCAAATGGCTGAATGTACCTGGGGCTGTTTCAGCAACCTTTATTTTGTTCCACTGATTTGCATGTCTATTTTTGTGCCAGTACAACACTAGTTTTCAAGTTGTAGCTTTGTAATATAACTTGAAATTTGACATTGTGGTGCTCACTGCTTTGTTTCTGTAGCTCAAGGTTGCTTTTGCTATTTTGGTTCAATTCTGGATTTATATGAATTATGAAATTGCTTTTATAGTTCTATAAAGAATGTTGTTGGTGTTTTAGATGTGATTGCATTTCATCTCCATATCAGTTTTGGTAGTATAGCCATTTTGACGGTATTGGTTCTGGTCATCCGTGAATAGAAAATATCTTTCCATTATCTGATGTCATCTTTCGTCTCCATTTTCTGAATGTAATAGTTTCTATAATAGAGATATTTCAATTCCTTGATTAGGGTAATTCCTTAGTATTCAAATTTTCTTGAAACTATCATGAACAGTACTATTTTTTTAATTTCATTTTAAATGAGCTCATTGTTAATATATAGGAATATAATAGATATTCTTTGTTTGATGACCAAGGTTTTTTTTTTATTTTTCAACAAATAATACACTGCATATGTTCTTCTTAGTGGTTAATTGCTGTACAAGATGCGGACTTGTGATCCTATTTACAAACACCATTAGAACAAATCATTCTATTCATTAACAGAATGTAACTATATCTATCCCAACCACTTTGAATACACAGATACAAAATGGACATTCATCTGTATACCCCATTTTTTCTAAGTTCCGTTATTGAATATTATAGGTGTGTAAACTCAGCAAAATATTCTAAAAGAGTCCAGTAGCCCATAATAGCATTGGGTCTTCTGTTTAACTGGCAATGTCAGAAATTATTGACCTGAGTCCCGCACAGCTCAACTTAACAGCATGGCTTTATTTCTTATAATTTCGTCTTCATACTTTTCTGCTGGATGGTTAAGACCAAGGTAAAGCAGGACCTATGCAACAAGAGTTGTAGCTTTTTGGTCTGAGAAGGTCAGTGAAATGCCCTCAGGATTTGTCCTGAGATCCTGTACCTCAGATTGTAGAACCTTTATCAGTGCAGCCATGTGGATGAGTCACGGCCAATGCTTGGCCAATGTGCTCTCTGTGAAAGCCTGAGAGAGTATCTTCTCCCCATGTGACTCTCCTTAGGCCCACTCTATGAAGATAAAGTTTTTGTTTTTGTTTTTGTTTTTGCAGAACCGGGGATTGAACTCAGGCCCTTGTGCTTGCCAGGGAAGCACTTATTCCACTGAGCCATCTCCCCAGCCCCGATGACCAAGGTTTATTCCTGCAACTAGGTATTTAAATGAATTACTTGCTAAATGAAGAATTGCATATTGTAAGTAAATTACAATATTCAGAACAAAGAAATAGCCAAAGAAAACTCTAACTTAATGACTTTGCTTTTATCTGAATAACACATAAATGCAGTACTAAATGTATAGCAGCATAAAACTATAGTAGTATACTGTACTATATTGTACAATTAGCAAAAATTACATAACTTATTATAGAAGAAACTGCTATTAGGTTGCACTGTTGTCCACATTCCTGCATTGTAAGTCTGAATGTGGGTTGTAAACCCACAAAACACCCTTTGGTCAAAAATCTGGAGTTGTTAGATTGGCATGCTGTTAAATGAGGAGTATCTATTTTGATGTTTTCTCATTTCTTTTTATTTTCTCATCTTGCTTGCTTTCTTCTTTCTTTCTTTCTTTCTTTCTTTCTTTCTTTCTTTCTTTCTTTCTTTCTTTCTTTTTCAGAACTGGGGATTGAACTCAGGCCCTTGCGTTTGCCAGACAACTACTTATTCTACTGAGCTATCTCCCCAGGCCTTTCTTGTCTTTTAGAGACAGGATCTTCTTATGCAGTTCAAGTTGGCCTTGAGCCCACTTTGTAGCCCAGGCTGCCCTCGAGCTCACAGTGACCTCTTGCCTCAGCCTCCTGAGTGCTGGGATTACAGGCAAATGCCACCATGCCTGGCTTACACTCACAACTTTCCTTAATTTTATAATTAGTTCTGGAAGGTTTGAAGGAAGTTTTAGGTTCTTTTATGTAAATGATCATGTGCTCTGTCAGTAAGGATAACTTGACTTCTTTCTTATATGTATCCCATTTATTTATTTGTCATGCTAATTGCTTTGGGTGATATTTTGAGTATTATATTCAAGAAAGTAAGTTTTCAGCTTTTCTTAATTTAATGTCATACTGATAATATAGTACATTTTTCATAAGTGGTTTTATCAGATTTAGATAAAGTCCTTCCATGCCTGTTTTTATCAGAGCTCTTATCCAATGGATGCTGGATTTTACCAAGTCTTTTTCTGTGTCTATTGAGATGCTCATGTAATTTCTGTTATTGCTTTTATTTTTGTAAAGTGTTACAGTGGTTATTTTATATCTGTTGAATAATGTTTGTGCCCTGATTGTGAAGCCTATTCACTCATGACTTTTTTTTTTTTTTTTTTTTTTCGGAACTGAGGATTGAACTCAGGCCCTTGCGCTTGCCAGGGAAGCACTTATTCTACTGAGTCATCTCCCCTGCCCCTTGTTCATGATTTAGTAACTACTTAATGATTTATTGCATTCTCTTTGCCAGTGCCTTGTTGAGGAATTTTCCATGTTTATTCAGTAAAAATATTCACCCATAGTTTTCTTTTATGTGTGTTGATTTTATTATCCTTCTACTTTCCTGGGTCTTTGTCTGGTTTCGGATGTTACCTTCCATGCATGAGTTTGGCAGTACTCTAATCCTTTCAATTTAATTAAAAAGCCTGAGATATACTGACACAGAGAATCCCTGGAATTCATATGGAATTCAATAGTAAACTTTTATTAGTTGGTAGGACTTTATTCCTGCCTCCATTATAGTGCCTGCTATTGTTTGGTTCAGGATTTTGATATCTTATGGGCTTAGATTTGATAATTCATGTGTGTCTGTGAATCTCTCCATTTCTTTTGAATTCTCTAATTTATTAGTATAAAAACTTTCAAAGTAATCACTAATAATCTGGATTTCAGCACTGTCCATTGTGGTTTTTGCTTTTTTTTCTTTCCATTTGGATTTCTTTAGGTCTTTATGTTTGGGTAAGATTGGCGAGGAGTTTATCTAGGTTGTTTATTTTTTCAAAACTCAGGTCTTCAATCACTTGATGCTTTGTTTTCTATTGCCTCGATTTCATTCGTTTCTATAATTTCATCCTTTTTTGTATTTTTTTTAGGGAAGGCAAGGGTTTACAAGGGTGTTCAAGGGTCTCACTACTAGATCGGATTTGTAATCCACTTGTTTACAGCCTCCCAAGAGCTAGGACTACAGACACACACCACCATGCCCAGTCTCAATTGCTGTCTCGGTGTGCCCTGGGAGCAGGGCTAGCACAGCAGGCCCAGAGATCAAATCCCCAGCCCCTGTGCTTGCTAGCAGGCACTTTAATCAACTGAGCTATTTCGCCGGCTCACGTTTTTATAATTTCTTTTCTAGTTTTGGATTTTGTTTTTTCTTATTATTCTAGGGCATTGAGATGCCTTATTAGGTAATTTATTTGGGTTTTGCTTTTCTTATGTAGGCCTTCACACCTATAATCTTGGCTCTCTGGACTATTTTCATTGGGCCCAATAGATTCTAATTTCTTCTGATGTTTAAGCTTTTAGAAGTAAGTTGTAAGTTTATGTTTGCTTTTTCTCTAATATCTTTTGTTATTGTGGCCTTCTGTTGCACTTTGGGATTCTACTATGATGTGTTATGAGGAAATTCTTGGTTATTTGGGGCTGTATCTCTCACTTACCTCATGGTGAATTATTTTCCCAAACCTAGAAAGTTGTGTGCTATTTCTGTAAACAGCTTTTTTATGCTATACATGCTGTTTTCTGACGTTTCACTGAATCCCTGTAATCTTAAATTAGTTTTCTTGGCATTACGTGGATGCCTGTAACACTCCTGTCCTTAAGTTCTGACAGTCTCTCCTCACACTGGTCCCTTCTGCTGCCTTTAATTTGAATATAATTAATATTTTCTGGATTTCCTCTGCCACCTTTTCTGTACTTCATTGTTACTAAACTAGTCACTCATTAGTGTCATTTTGGTAGTTCATCTAGCTCTTTATTTGTGTCTATTTGTATCTTTTTCTGAGCTTATTGATCTTTTTATTTATTTAACCTATTAATTGTTTGTTAGATCATCTTTAAACTGTTTGAGCACCTTGTTGATCTATTTATTTTTTGTTTGTTTCTTCTTTTCTTCTCTAATTCAGCAACTGTAGTACAGTCTGGCTCAGGCATTGATAAATGAGGAAATTCTTGGTTATTTTTTTAGGGAAATAACTTCTCTAATTAGCTTTTCTCTAATTCTTTTTAATCAGTGTCCCATAGATACGCATTGATAAATGAGGAAATTCTTTGTTATTTTTTTATTTTTTTAGGGAAATAACTTACTTCTCTAATTAGCTTTTCTCTAATTCCTTTTAGTCAGTGTCCTATAGATCTGTTTTGGGGAAATTCACTGACATTTTAGAGTTTGGAGGATTATGCTGTCTTGTTTTCTTCCCTATCTTTTGTTTCTGTTGTTTTGGCCCAAGGAAGGAGGGTCAGTTACAGAGGAAATGCTAACTGCTAGTATGGGGAACACTTTAGTTAGTGTCTGCTTTCCAATGATATGATCATGTCTTTGTGCTTTGGTATTTGTCTAACGCTTCAATCTACCCAGTTTAATAGGTGGACCTGGTCACTGTGCTGCAATGAGAGAATCCCTCCTAGCTATATTAATGGTAACAGATCCAACCAACATCAGCTGTGTAGATTAGAACTTGTTATAACCATTCCACACATTTATCAATGCCTCAGCCAGACTGTACTACAGTTGCTACAAACAGGCAAAACTGAGATGTAGCAGCAGGGGGAAAGGAAAAGGAAGACAACTGGGGGTCATGTCGGTGAGAAGAGAAAGACAAAAGATAAATATTAATGTATAAAGGTGGAAGAAGATCTGACTCTACAGGAATTGTTTTAACAATTGGAATAAAGGGCAAGTGCTGAGGAGGGCATTGTTAGAATATCCGTGGTAATAGAAAAAGGGACTAGAAGCAAGGAAATGTAGTTGGTTACTGGGAGAAATGGTGAGTGTCAGATCTGCTAATATATTGCTAGTTAGCTTATGTGTGAATTCTCTGTTCACAATTTTTGTGAGGATTGCCCCGATTTTCCTGTAAAAAGCATTATTTAAACTAAATCACTGATTAATTTTTCCTGTCCCTCTTCTATGTATCATATATAAATATATTATATATATTCATTCATTCCATATATAAATATGTTCATTCCATATATATGTATGTATATATAATATATTCATTCATCCCATATGTAATATATTTAGTCACTCCATATATATAAATATATTCATTATATACAATTATTGTATAAACAAAAATATATATAGAGAGAGATAGAATCAAAGAAAGCAAAGATAAAAGGATAAGAGAGAAGAAAGAAAAAAATGACTAAAAATACAAAAGCTCACACAGTTGCTAGAGCATGAAATCAGAGCAACTGCACAGTCTTCTTTTTGTTGAGCTTGAATTCCACTGCAGTGCTCCACCACGAACCTCTCTTACCGCCATGATGTGAGCTATTGCTTGCTCATGATCCAGGAAACTCGGCACTCCCGGTAGTCCTTGAAGACACCTCCCATCTACAAGCCAATCTCCATGACGGCTAACGGCAGGCCCCGGCTTCTGTCCAAAGATTTAGCTACCTCAGTTATTTGAGGGCAGGAATGCACAGTGTAACTGGCCCAGTACCCAGTTCTCTGGAAATGAACCACAGTAATATTGATGACACAAAAACAGATAGATGTTGGCATACAATAAAATTCAGTTCCTATTAAGACTTATGCCATCACTGACAATAACACAAAAATCTGCAACAATAATAGAGTTAAAGAACAACTGGATAACAGCATTCCGTTAGATTCAAGGAAAGTCACCATGTACCACCCTTAGCAATAGAAAAGATAACTATAATAATAACATAGATGCAAAAGAAGACCAAATATTAACATACAGTAAAGAGCTACTAAATGCAAAAACTACAGAGATTAACAATACAAAAAGATCCAATTAAACAATAAGAAATTAATAGAATTACCTAATAGCAATACAAAAAACCAAAAAAAAAAAAAAAAAAAAAAAAAAAGAAAACAAAAAGCAAAAGAAGCAAATAAAAATAGGGAAGTCCATGTTGGAGCACTGCAGTGGAATTCAAACTCAACAAAAAAGAGACTGTGCAGTTGCTCTAATCCCAGACCTTAAAAAGAAATTTAAAAAACTTTTTTGTTATTTTTTGTACTAAAGATCAAATTTGGGACCTTGTGCTTGCCAGACAGGTGCTTATGCCACTGAGCTAAAGTCCAAATACCTCTGCAACTGAAATTATAGCTCATTATTATGCTAACTTTATCAATGTTTTTGTTTCTAGCTTTGCAATTGTTTCATTTGTCTTTTTCATTTTCATTCAGTTTTAGTAAGCAAGCCCACTGTGTCTTTTAATCTTAAACAATGTATTATTAGTCTAGATTTCACTAATAGTTGTTCTTTAAGTCCATACAATAATGGTTGTTTTGGATTACCATTACACTTTTGAATTGAATCTCTTAACCACCAAATAATGTTATCTAGTTCTCATGTATTGCCTGATTAGATGTTTTGAAGTTGTGTAACTATGTCCTACAGCTAAATATATTTTTTGAAATGTTGGTAACCATAAATACATTTTACTTTAAACAGTAATAGCAACTAATAGCAACATATACAATAAAAACACATGATGAAGTTAGCTCAAACACTGGACATACAATAAATAAAACTAAGTGTTTTGATAAATTCATATGGTCCAGAAGGAGTAAAGTATTAAGTAGAGCTCAATAAATTAAAGGCACAGCTTTGCAATCCCTAAATCATCGCTCTAAATCAATAACACAATGTATAGTTAACAAGTTAATTGGGAGACATGTCTTAAAATATATTTAGTTATTTCACAAATCAAGAAAGACAAAAAAGGAAATATTATCAAAGGGAAAACAGGAACAAATGAGCAAGTTCGCCTGGATCCAATTGTAGCAGGGATAACAGTAACAGGTGAGGATTTTCTGTCCTGATAAAATGAGCCTCTTTTCTTTTCTTTTCTTTTCTTTTCTTTTCTTTTCTTTTCTTTTCTTTTCTTTTCTTTTTTCTTTTCTTTTCTTTTTTCTTCCTTCCCCCCCCCCCAATGGGGGATTGAACTCAGGCCCTTGCGCTTGTCAGGCAAGCACTTATTCTACTGAGCTATCTCCCCAGCCAGCCTATTTTGTGATTACAATAAACACACCTTAAAATAAAAAAGTGTAACAGTGAAGGAATTCAAATGAACATATACTGTGTAATTAACCAAAGAAAGAATGTATAGCTATACTAAAACCATACAAACAGACAAAAAGAAGTGAAAATAACTTTTTTTTTTTTTTTTTTTTTGTATTTTAGGGAAGGGTTTACAGGGTGTTCAGGGTCTCATGATTAGATCAGACTCTTAGTCATCTGCCTGTTTACAGCCTCCCAAGAGCTGGGATTACAGGCATGCACTACCATGCCCAGTTTCAGTTGCTGTCTCAGCACATTCCGTGGGCAGGGCCAGCACAGCAGGCCCAGGGATTGAACTCCTGGACCCTCCACCTGCTTTCAGGTGCTTTAATCTGCTGAGCTATTTGGCTGGCCAGAAAATAACATTTTACAATAAAATCAAGGTAAATCCAATGGTATGTGTGAAATATAGCTTCAAAATGTAGAACACAAAAGAAGCAAAAATTACACAGATCCACAATGGTAATAAAGTGTTTGCTATATCTCTATCAACTTGTATGTAAAAATAAACAAAGAACCAGGAAGCATTTATGAATATATGTAGACAACATACAACAAAATAGACCCTCTTGGGTCATACAATTTAAAATTTAAAAATCATGCATAATATTTCTCTGGAGAAAAAGGAGTTTGAACTTCTAATCAGTAAGAATAAAACAAAATAAACGTGGTATTATTTAGAGGTTAAGTGACACACTTCTAGTTACCTCATTTGATAAGCACATTGTCAAAAAGATAAATTAATGTTTTGAACTACATGGAAATGGAAATAAAGCAGAAACTTTTATAATGCAGCTAAAGAATCCTAAGTGACATTTATAGACCTACATCCACATGATGCACAAGAAGCTCTGAAACATTATTTGCCATCAAATAAAGCAGAAAAAAACAATGAAAATAAGCTACATAAATGGTCAAATAGAAAATTAGTGCACAATAAAGGAATCAGAAATAACAAATTTAATTCTTAAAGGAAACTAAAAATCAGGAAATGAATATAATTGATCAAGAGTAGAAATAACTAAATAAAATTTTCAACCATGGGCAGCAATACATATTCTACAAGTATAAGATGATATAAGTAAGTACAATAAGAAATTTATTCCTTGTTAGAAATTTAGATAAAATGAAAGGACTTCTTCACAATGTAATTTTCCAAATTTGTCATTGGAACAAATAAAATATATGAGTAGTTTTACCTTACATAAGAAACTGGATAAAATGTTATACAATTATTCCCATTACCATCAACTCTAGTCATTGTCTGATTTTGAATTATTCTAAATGCACCAACTTTTTAAGACAATGTCAAACCTATGAAAAATATATTATGAGGTCAGCATAACCATCAATCAAATACCTGAGAATATTTTTCAAAATGCAATTTATATATCAGTGCCTCTCATGATGATAAATGTAAAAACCCCAAGCAACAATGTTAGTGAATCAATCACATTCATAGAAATGAGAATCCACTATGATCAAATCACTATAGTCTCAAGACTGTAAAAATGTATGGTATAGAACAAATAGCTTATTCTACAGGCTTTTCCCTAGTCAGACTCTTCTTCCAGAAATATTCTGTATTATTTGTCGCTGTAGCTCCCTGATTTTATCAACTTCATTTCACACATTTTCAAGATTTTCTTTCTTTTAATCAGAACTTCCTAGTCCCAGGTTGGAAATTCTGTAAAACAAAAACTCAAAGTCTCCCTCTAAGAATACTCAGACAGACTTGACTAGACAGTGTGAAAGGCAAACTCTCGTTGTAGGATTAGTTTCGGACTTCTCTAACTCAGACTTCTGATTTCCAGTACTTCCTGAGCTGAACAAACATTGACCAAAACTTACATTTGGACTGAAATTAAGTCATTAAACATTAAATATTACCAGCTAGCTCTATTGTGTTAAGGACACAGAAAAATATCCTTAAATAAATGGCTAATAGCTAATATGTCTGATTTTTACTAATAATTGCAATTCCATGGAAGCAGTTTGAGGGATACCTATCATAATAAAGCAAAAGCCAATAAACTTTTGATTCAGGTTCTCATTCTTATAAAAGGACAATAAATGTATAATAGTGCATGACTGACGTGGACACAAATTTGTAGCCAGGGTGCCTTTGGCGTTGTCTTTCTGAATATTTCCTCAACAGCATCTATAATAGTCCAAACCCATGTTGATATTAAAAAGGAGTTGATTCCAATTGCCTCTGGATTCGTAGGCCTCATTGGTCAAAGTTTTTTTCCCATTGGTCAATTTCCCTTCCCATTCAGGTCTCTGGTCTAACTACTTCAGCTCTACTCATGAAGTTCCATTCTTCCAGCTGCTGTGTGGAATTTGTTCTGTGATTTTAGTGATCACAGAATGTGCCGTTTATCATGCAGGAGCATTTGTACAAGAGTGCATACACTGATAGGGAGAGAGCAACAGGGAGAAAACGGAATGGCCCAGCAAAGACACAAGAAGGGGTGAACATCTGATACAGCAGTTAGCAGTGCCAGACACAGTTGTTCAGGGGTTTATGTTCTGTAGTCTGGCAAGAGTGTATTTATCTATAGTGTAGTCTTATTAGTGAATCAAATTATGTTTGTACTTAGGAACACTGTTACATCATCTCTTCCTTTTGTTTGTAAATTCTCTATTGCTACTACATTTTAATATCTAAGGCCTCCTTCATGCATAGTTCCTTTCACAAACTAAACCAAAAATTAAAACTTTGAGTCTATTAGTAAGAACAGCAGTAATGATAGGTTTTGTTAAAATCAAAATCTTACCTAAATGCAGTTGCTTCATATTTTATAGCAAGTATAATTAGTGTAGTCATTAATTTTTAAAGTATTATGCACTTTTCAGTCATAATAACACTTGATTTGATGACTAAAACTAGCTTATTTTAAGTGATTTTTAAAAATGTTCATTGTAAACTAAACACAAATAAATAAAAGTGGAAGGAAGTTGAAAAATAAGGAATAAAATTAATCAATATTCTAATTGGTTTTACAAGCTATTTTAACACCTCCCATTTATATCTAAGTTACAACAATTCTGGAAATTACTGTCATAAGAGATGACTATTTCCTTTTAGCATTTCCATTTAATTGTGTTTAGAAAATGGATTTAACTTTAACTTGCTGCTTATAGCTCTTAGCAAGGCATGAAAGAAGCTGCCTTTCAGCACTCTGCACTCAGCAGTCCCACTGGGCCTGTGAGGTGTACTGTATTATGCAAGCCTTCTGACTCTTTCATAATAGTCTAAGTAGATATTGATACTCAGCCCAAACCACTGCATTAGGAAAAGTGAGCTTTTGGAAGAGGGCTTGGCCATTCCTGAGCAAATGGAGAAGTCCCTAAGAGGGTGCTTGGCTTGCCTAGAGCCAGACAAAGGTGCAGGAAGGAGCTCAAGGGAGGCGGGGAATTCCAGAGTGAAGAAGCTGGCTCCAGTAACTGCTAGCAAACACCTCTGGTCCCTATGTGCAAAATTCCTGCACGCTAATAGCCAGAAATATACTTCAGTTTGTCCAAGCTTCTCACTTGGACGATAGTTAAAATTTAAATCCCTGAACTCCACTCCATATGCACCTGTTTTTCGATAATTTCCTTAGGCTTTCCTAATGTGAACTGAAGCTTAAGATTATTTGGAACCTAAAGATTAGCAGGCTATCTTTGCGAGGTTACAACCTAGACCAAAGATAAGGCCTATCTGAACTTGCCACTTACATCAGGATGCTATTCTGTTTTCTGTATGAGCCTTTATCTTTATAAATATCATGTGCTTTGTAAGTAAAAATGCTGCTATTATGACAATTTTCAAACTAAAGCTACAAGCTTTCAGGGTTTTGCTCTTATGTAAAGTGCTTTTCAATAAATTTATTTCTCTTTTGAGAATTTTTTTTGTCTTTTTAATTTTTTCTAGTTTTTTAAGGAGAGTACAAAATAGTACTAAAACAGAAAAATTACAACTGTTACAGAATTTCACTTAACGAAATAACCTGAATTTCACAAAGAAATGTGCATGACATTAAGAAGAGAAAAAGGACAAACAATTGAAAAAAGGAGAACAAACAAGTTAAACATTATCTTCTCCTTTCCATTGCCTGAGTGTCTTTTGGAAATGTGTTTTTTCTAGACAAATGTTCATCATTGTAGATATTTTCCATTCATTTGGGGCATTTGACCACTGTGTTATTATAAATATGATCACATCATAATTCCACCCTTTGCCATTTTAACTTTAATACATTTTTATTTTTTGTTAGTAAATGACTAGGAGAATTCCTTAAAGTGACTATGCTAACCAGATTTCAAATCCACAGAACTGTGGCTGTGTTAGTTGATAAAAAAAAAAAAAAAAAAAAAGGTGATCTGCATTTTTCCAGAGATCAGAGTCCCATTTGTTAGGACGTAGTTCCTTCTGCACAAATGGGAAAACCTAAATTAATTAGAACAGTCTTTGTTCAGGTCTGTCAACATCAGAGGGATAGAAGCTGAATTGCACCCAAGGAAGTAGCACCTATGCAAAGAAGCTTTGTAGCAAGTGTGAAGATCAAATAGATTTTACACAGACAAGGCATGAAGAACCAGCTAAGGATTAAAAGAACCACTAAGAGGAGAATGTGGGGTGTTTTAAATCAAAATTTTCAGAATACTACATACTGCATTAGTCATCAACCCCATTATGCTTCTGACTTCAATAAATAATCAGCTCTTCTTGAAATGAATACAATGAGTTTGAGCTAAAATATGTAGTGTATACAGTTATCAATAAAAATTAAAAACTGCAAGAATAATCTAAACAACTGATTTTAGATAAAAGGATTCTACAAATACTGTTGAGTTCTCAAGTGTAGAATCACAATCTCTTTATTCTTAAGATCCACAAAATTTTGAAACAAGCTAGAGCAGTGATATATTTCTTACTAAATGCACTTTCAGGTTTTCTTTCTTGCTCATTGGTTATTGAAATCATTGCTGTTGCAGCAAGACTGATTTTTGTACCATTACAAGTTCTGACATTTATTCTTAATGACAGTGTGGAAGCCAAAAAGCACTTGCAATAGATTATACTTAGAAAGTTTTTTTTTCTTTTCACAGTTTTATCACTTGTACAAACCTTTATATTTGAAAAGGTAGACTTCTGAGAAGATAAATTCTCAATTATCAGAAAAACAAAAATATGCTTTAAAAGCAAGCGTTGTTATATAGAATAATGTTTAGAACATGTGCTTAATTCTACCTTCCAATATGCTGTTTTTATTTTTCCTATATTCCAACATAAAAGCTTTTCCCCTAATTACTCTCATTGAAAGTATAGCAAAGATTTCCTTACATTCTGAGTTCTCAAAAACACTTTATCATTAAAGTAAAATTTGAGTATTGATTTCATATAAAATCCCTACTGTCTCCTGGAGTTTCAAAATGTGATTCTTTCCCTGAAGCACTTTGGTGCTATTAATTTTTTACACTAGTGATGTTTAAACTACCTACTGTCCTTCCTGGCAATGTACATTTTGCTCTCTTTCCTCGCCTGTCCCTCTCTCTGGGCTGGGGGAGACTCCCATATTTAATCATAAAGAGAATAAATCTCAAGAATTTGGTTGTTTGTTTTAAAGCATTGATCCATATTCTAAAAAAAAAAAAAAAAAATAGGACGTCTAGAAACACAAACCTCTTACTCCTATACTCATGGTAAAATTTCTTACAGATAAACCAAGGTAACTGCCATGCATTCGTTTATTGTTGAACTTGCTGCATTGGAGAAAGTTTACCCCTCACTCTTGGCAAACAACGTTTTGTTGTTTATTTCCTCCACATCTCTATAAAACTTCTTTATTTGTTCTTTAAAGGTTGCTACCACATCACCCTGCAGATCCTACTTATTTACTGCATCCTCTGGTAGGCTGCCCACATTTCTTTTGTGCTGAGTGTGATGAATGACACACAGAAGACACTTGGTAAACACACTTTAATATTTTTTTCTTTTTCTTTCCATAATTTTTTGAGAGAAATATAGCAATGAGACAGTTTCTAATCAACTTGGTAGGACAGTTTCAAAAATTAACACATTGCATACTGTCTTCCTACTGGTTATTTGTTGTACAAGATGCGGACATGATATTCTATTTACAAACACTATTAGAACAAATCCCTCTATTCATTAAGAGAACGTAACTACAAATCTATTCTAACTGCTTTGAATACACAGATATAAAATGTACATTCATCTGTGTCCCCTTTTTGTTTAATTCTGTCATTTGAATATCATAGGTGTGCTAACTCAGCAAAATATTCTAAAAGAGTCCAGTAGTCCGTAATAGTATTGGGGCTTCCGCTTGACTGGCAATGTCAGAAATTGTTGACCTGAGTCCCCTACAGCTCAACGTAACAGCATGGCTTTACTTCTTAT
>NW_004524843.1:1359012-1362891 GCF_000260255.1 Octodon degus
TTGTAAATAGGATCACAAGTCCGCATCTTGTACAGCAATTAACCACTAAGAAGAATATATGCAGTGTATTATTTGTTGAAACTGTCCTTCCGATATGATTTGAAACTGTCTCATTGCTATCTGCTTGTCAATAAAACTTTGAAAAAAAAAAAAAACAAAGTTCTCACTGTACTTTACAATAAATAGTCACATTTTCTAGGGAGCCTATTTGGTTATAATATGCTACTATTTCCTTTACCCTTCCTGTACTAACTTCATTCTTCTTTAAATGACTGGAGAACAATTTGTTATTCTATTATTGTTCTGACTCTCCTATAATAAATCCTACAGTAATCAACAGTGACAATGATCACATTAAAATATGTTGCATTGATTACAATATTTTTGCCACTAACTTTGTAATGAACTACATTATTATCTTATTTTACAAATAATATAGTATACTTCACAAATGTAACAGTTCTCAAATGGTCATGGTTTTAGATTTTTTCATCTATAGTCCAGCAGTCCCTAACCTTTATGGTACCTGGAAATGATTTAATGAAAGACAATATTACTACTGGAGATGAGTGGGAAGATTTTTTTTTTAATTTTTTATTATTTTCAGTTTCTTTTTTATTGGCATATGTTTTCAGTACAGAATACATACACTCTCTGGAGCTAGCATCACAGCCTCAGCTAGACTTCATATCACCAGACATTATTAGATTCCCACAAGGAATGCATAAGCTTGTTCCATCACGTGTACAATTTACTGTTGTGCTCATTCTCCTAATAATCCAATGCCACCATTGGTCTGTCCGGGAACACAGCTGAGCTGGTAATTTGAGGATAAGGAGTATCTGCACCTGACAAACTTCACTGACTGCTTTTCTGCTGTGTGGTAGGTTTTTAACAAGGATACAAACAAGAATGGCTTGGGAATCCAAGCTCATCAGTCGAAGTATGCAAACATACGCATGGATTTCTAAAACACTGAGATATAGAAATAAGAAAGAGTAGCATCCTCTGACTCCTAAGGTGTTACATTCCTCAGTGAAGATACAAATTTGGAAATAATGACATAATTAATAGCTGAAGTATAATAAATAATGTTAATTCCCAAACTGGACTTTTTGGAGATAGCAAAGGATTCTCCAAAGTCTTGAAAAATAAAAATTAACAATTGAAGATAAAAAAATAAAACCAAGCTCTCTCTCTCTCTCTCTCTCTCTCTATATATATATATATATATATATATATATATATATATTGCAAACAGCTGAAAAGTTAGCTGATTCATGTTTAAGTAACCGCTATTTCTTTTACATTGGTATAATACCCTAAAGAAAAAAATGAATTGCTGTTCTGCTTAGAAATATTTCAAGATGATAAACGAAGATGATTACTTTTCACCACAGTTGGTATCTTTTGTGTCAATCAAGATGTTGCACTTCCTGGTGTGCTTCAGTCTAAGATAACTGTTGATTCCCCCAAGACTTGTTCCCAGTATCAGTTGTAATATAATGGGAGTGGTCCCAAATTATTTTTCATGTATGCAATAGATGCAACCACTTCTGGGAGCAAATTGTCAAAGAAGAAGAAGAGTTGAAGACTTTGCCTAAAAGAATAAAGACAACATTGCCTTGAGTTACTTCTTGAATATTTTTTGTTGAAATATATAACTTGAAGTTAATTTTTCCCTCAAGTGGGTTAAAGTGATAACACAGTGTTATGATTTAGATCTAGAATGTCCCTCCCAAACTATTATGAGTTCAGAGTAGGACTTTTGGAAGGCGATGGGCTCATGTGGGTGCTATGCTCATTAGTGGATCAATCCATCGTTAGTTGTTTAGCTAACCAAGCTTTCAGGAGTTGAAGACTGAGTAGAAGAGGCAGGTGACCAGAAAGACCTAGAAAGATATCTCTTCCCTCAGCTTCTCCTTCTATTTCTGCTTCCTGCTGCCATGGTTTGAACATCATTCCTCAGCTGTACCTTCCCCAGTACATTCTGCCTTGAAGCCAGCCATGGGCTGAAAATTTGAGCCAAAGTAGACCGCTCCTGTCTTAAATTGCAGATAATGGGTATTCTGAGTCATATTTGGGTGCCAAAGAAGAAAGATAGTTACTTTTACTGTTCCTGACCATGTGGTTTAGAAGCCTTTGGAGTTGTTTTGCAGAAAATAGCCATCTGGATCCAGTGCTCCTGGGACTGCTGTGTGTCAGGCACATCCATTCCCAGTATTAGACAATGTTTATTTAGCTGTTTCCTGTGTTGAAATCTTGTTTATTGGCTTTCTGAAACTTTTTTGTGTGCTTGATTTTGTAATGCTGGGGATCAAACTTAAGGCTTCATGCACGATAGGGCAGTACTCTCATTCTCAGCTATGCCTCCAGCCACGGGGAACTCTTTTTATTTCTTCCTTGTGTACATCACATCAGCTAGTAACTTCTTAAGCAGGAATTCCTAAGGATATTTTTATTTAAAAGTGGATAAAATAAATAAAATAAAAAAATAAAAGTGGACAAAATAAATTGCTGAGAACTTCCTTAACTGAAAACTATATTCTCTCATACCAATTGATCGTTCATTTCCGCACAATATTAGATTGGGAATTTTTTTCTTCAACAAATTTGAATGTACAATTCTGTATCCTTTGGATTCCAGTGATGCTATGGACAACATGATAGTATTTTGTAGCCCAATTCTCAGACATGCTCTTGTTTTAACTTACAGATTTAATTATAGTTTCACTAGTTTAAATCCTAGTTCTTTCTCTGGAGTAAGATCAATTCCAAAATTTCATATTATATCTAACTATCTACTTTAGTAGCCTAGGTCCTTTGCTCTTTATTTGCTTTTCATGACTTCTATATATTTGAAGATATGTAGCCAGGAATTTGTATAGCATTTCTCAATTTGGCCCTCCCTAGAATGTATTTCTGATTGGATTTAGTTTATGTAGTTTGGTAAGATACCACAAAAGTGATATTTATACTCTCTTTGGACACAAAACATGATATTTGCATGTCTTATTGTTTCTGAGAAATAAACTGCTTATTTTTCAACAATTCTGGAGTAGTTCTTTCCACTTTTATTCACTAATCAAGTCCAAATTTTTGTGGTTTGAGATTTAGGACAGTAACAAAGACTGTGGTAAGGTTTGCTTTGTAGTTTTGGAGAAATTTCTAGAAATTCAAATGTATAAATAAGATGTTATTATAATTCTATACACTTAGATTAAGGATCAACAACTGAATCTGGCCTTGCTACATTGTCTTTGTGTGTATATGTATGATGATAAAAACTGAAAAATATTCTTAAATATTTCCCACGTTACTGCACAGAACACTTGAATAGTCAGTAGGTAATTTTTACAGAAAATATGAAGTCTTAATAAGCATAAATTTCTGAGGTATGGACAGGAGTTCAGTAACACAGTGCTGTCTACCACGTGTAATGCCTGGACTTGGACCTCCAGCGCTTAAATATGTCATAGACTTCATGTTACTCGGGAAAACTTGTTTTTCCTACTATGTTTTATATTTTATTTATCTTTAAAAAAGCAGACTTAGATTTTTCCAACAATTCAGAACCATGCCTTATTATTTAATAATAAAGATAGAAAATGTACAGAGCCAATCTCCTGACACTGAGGACTATGAGGTTCAAATCAACAGCTTTACACAAACTGTCAGGCGCCTGTCTGACTGAAGCATACAGAAACAACACGTCTTCCGCATCCATCCTTAGAACAAATGCTTAGGAAACAGAGCTTATTTTTACATTTTATTTATTTTAATGAAAATAATAATGAGGGCCGTCCAAATAGCTCAGTGGATTAAAGCACCTGCAAGCAGGCTCAGGGGCCAGGGGTACCATCCTCGGGCCTGCTGTGC
>NW_004524843.1:1363786-1365113 GCF_000260255.1 Octodon degus
CATTACAGATAACACTCCAACATAGTTTCTTTGGACATCTATGTCCAGAAATGAGATGCTAGATCATATGGTGATACTCTTTTTATACTTTAAAGACCCTCTAACCATCTAATATACATTCTTATCTGACAAGGTTTCTCTTCTCTTCATGTATCTGCCATTACTTTCATCATTCATAATCTTGTTATAATGGCTATCAGAAAAGACAGAGCTTAAAGGCTGACCAGATAGTTCGGTGGAAGAAAGTGCCTGCTTAGGCAGGCGCACCAGCCAGGGTTTGATCTCCAGCCTGCTGGCCTAGTCCTGCCCCCAGAGCACCCTGACACTGATTGAGACTGGGCGTGGCAGTGAGTGCCTGTAACCCCAGCACTTGGGAGGCTGCAAACAGGAGAATCTCTACCAGTCTGATCTATGTAGTGAGACCCAGGAAACTCTGTACTAAAATACATAAAAATAAATGAATAAATGAATAAATAAATAGCTTATTTTGTTACTGTTACGGAGTCATTTGAGTCTCTAAGTCCTTTCACCTCCCCACAGACAAGACTGAGCTTTCTTATTGTCCAGAATCTTTTCTGGTGGCTCTATGCTTCTTGACAAGTTTCTGCAGCCAACAGAAATTTCCACACCTTTGTATATCAGGGACATGAATGTTAAAAGGTATTTAGCATGATGAAACCAGACCAACAAACACTTCCATTCTTCAGGCCATCTGTGCTCTTTTCCTATGATGAAATGCTACAGTCTTCCAGGAAGCACATAGTGGAAAAAATCACATGGAGAGTTCATACTGTTAGCCAGTCAACTTGGCACTGTACTCCAACCTCTATTAAAGGCCCTACTATATACTCATGTATACAGTGAAGGAGAAAACACATCTGAGCAATCACATGGCACACATTCTTGGGGAACATGACTGAAATAAATAAACTGCTTAGATAAAGAAATGCAGGTACTTAGCACACCAGTGAAGTTCTGTTTGAAACAACAAATCAGACTCTAACCATGATGCATTTCAAAATGTGCATGTGAAATGCAAGCTGCAGTGATATGGAGGAAAGGGTCCTCCACCAGGGACAAGATCAGAAGTTAGGTTATGGTATGTGATTTTATTTCATTTATTTATTGGTTTTTGTGGCACTGGGGATTGAACTCAGGACCCTGCACTTGCCAGACAAGCACCTATTCTACTGAGCTATCTCCCCACCCCCTAGGCTATGGTATGTTTCATACAAATTGCTCCTAGCATTTAAGTAGATGGAAAGGTTGCTAAGAGTGAAAGCAAAAGTTTGGATGGAGAGAAGAATTATGAACAGGAAATAAATTG
>NW_004524843.1:1365213-1368385 GCF_000260255.1 Octodon degus
GGCCCTCTTTTTTCTCTAATTTTCATTTTCAAACTTAGGTTGTTAACCCTCCAGAAGAGAATATGCATTAATATTAACACATAATGTTTTCAAAATTTGCATTGAAAACTCCCTTTCTTCTTGCTATTGGAAATAAAAGAAAAGCCTGAGGCAAGCATAGTATGTAAAACCATTTTCACTAGCTTGGTTGTCTTAATTTTCCCATAAGGAAATAAACCTAAAATTGTACAATAAAAGAGTTGAACTAGATACCTAGAGATCATTATGAGATTTGACTGCCTAAAAATTTCTTATTTATGTGTTTCCTCCTAGTGAACTTAGAGGAGAGACAATAAGGCAAGCTAAATAAACATAAGCTGTTGCAAATTTTTATTAAGTATATGCAAAGCAAATAGGTACTATATACCTTCACTGGTTAACTTTATATGTCCACTTGAGTAGGCTATAGAGTACCCAGATATATAGTTAAACAATATTATGAATATTCCTGTTTGAGAGCTTCTGGATGAGATAAATATTTGAATTAGAAGGTTGACTAAAGCAGATTTCCCTCCCGGGGGAGTTGCCCTCACCCAATCAATTCCTTGAGTCAGAAGGATTTCTCTCTGTATCAGTATAGAATATAAAGAATGAGCATCTCCTCACACAGATAATGCTCTTCACACCTGGACTCAGCCTTGAATTATGTCAATGACCTCCATGCATCTCTAGTTCCTCAAACCCTGATCTCAGCTTGCATAAACATGGGAAGCAGCATTTGCCTGAGAAATTAATGAGAGGGAGAAAAGAGGGACTTAACAATGCATGGAGCAAAGGGAGAAAAAGGAAGAACGGCTATAGAGTATGAATTTTAGATCAAAATTTCTTCAGATGTATAATTTTTAAACACAAATTGCTGAATGTATTCACTAGTCTTTTTAAATTTACAGCTAAAATAAATCTGATTGCTGAGTCAAAATATCTCAACTCCAATAGGAAAAAGCTTAATAAAACAGTATTGTCTGAGCAGAAGCTTGATTTGATAGCATACAATTAAATTTGAACACCAGGGGGCAGTCAGGTTATTTTTATTTAAAATAATTCTATATCTAAATGTTTGCTTAATTTGAAAATTTCAGTCTGCCACAGTTAGAGCATGTTAACTGAATGCTACTTGAAGGCCCACAATGTGCAGAGTCTTCAAAAATACATTGAAGGATACTGTTGACAATTCATAGTTGTTTAAAATGAAGTAATTTCAGTTTCACCAACAAATGTTCAGTTGTTACATATGATTAGTTATTACTGTTCTGGATGGGCATTCACATCACTGAAGAAAGTTCCTTTGCACAGAAGCAACCCACTTAAGGAGCTAGAATAAATTCAGATTTTTATTTTTTATTTTTTTATTTTTTTGTAATAAGACAGGATCTACCGGGTCTACAGGGTCTCACTGCACAGATCGGACTCGTAGCGATTCTCCTGTTTCCAGCCTCCCGAGTGCTGGGATTACAAGGCGCACGCCATCATGCCTGGTCTCAATTGCCGTCTCAGCACGCCCTGTGAGTGGGGCCAGCACTGCACACTGAGGATCGGACCCGGCCACTGCGCTCTGCCTAAACAAGGCACTTAAGTCTGCTGAGCCGTCAGGTCGGCCCAAAATCAGATCTTTTGAAAAATATTTCAGAGCAATTGAGAAAGGAAAGGGTAGCATAAACAAACACAAAAGAAAAGTTTCAAGGAGGAAATAAAGAATAGAGGCATTTTCTAGCACTAGGGGAATCTTCTTCTATAACTGTGTACAGTCCCTTCCCAGTTCCCAGTATTCTAATACAACATCATTTGTTTTCAAAGGGGGAAATACTTTTAATTATTTGATACTCTATCATGGGTCATGATAGTAGGAAACATTAAATAGCATATAAAGATTTCTTCTTTTTTTTTTTTTTTTTTTTTTTTGCAGAACCAGGGATTGAACTCAGGCCCTTGCACTTACCAGGAAAGCGCTTATTCTACTGAGGCATCTCCCTGGCCCCAAGATTTCTATTTTTAATTCTTTAAATGTTGTGAAATTTTTCTGAAAATGAAAATAAAAGGAAAGATAAACTAACATAGCATCTTATGACATCAGCTATCACCTGTGTATCTTCCACAAGATTTTTTTTCTCCAAAAACGATGTTCTTAGTGGTAACCCCAGCAGTAATTTTCAGTGGGAGAGGAAGAGCCTGAATTCATATTGCAGAGTAAAATGAGAGAGTAAGTGTGAAAGCAGAAGCATCGAGCATATGCCATTCTCTAAAGAAGGTATTGGAGATAGGAAAGGGAGACTCAGCACACAGGAAGATCAAGAATTTGTTTTGAAGGTCATGGATATAATTTAAACCAGTGTAAAAGTTCTTAGGAACTAAATACAGAACTTTCTAGGTGTATGCACTCCTGTCTTTTCCTGTAGATGGAAGGTATAAAACATGTTCAGGTTAGTTGAATGTAAAAACTTCAAAATAAATAAAAAGAGTGAAAAAAATGCATTGAACAAGTTCCCAGTGGAGTAGTAAAGAAAGGGAATCAACGAGAGTGAGACAGGAATCTCAGGAAAAGCTACAAAGCCCTAAAATCTGTCAATGAGAATAAAGGAACACAAATATGTACAAGGAAAATCTTGAACACTTTGTTCAATAAATTCCACAAAATTATTCACAAAGCTTCACAGTTCTTGATTTAACCCCATTTTTTCTCCCAATATTTTTGCTAAGCAGAATCTTTTCATAGACAATTATACCTATAAGGCAGAATCTTATAGAATATATTTGTAAACATGGAATGAAATTTATCAACATGTACGAATCATTTATTAGCTGACTGAACTATTTTAGGATTCCTACATATAACTACTTGTGCTGAGAGCAGAACTAAGGAAAGAGACACCTACATAGAGTACAACTTATCATTTAAAAGTATTTAATATATTTGGGGACCTCACCTTGGTATGCATGAAGCTGAATTTATTTTCTATGTTTCTTTCACATATTCAAAGTTCTCGGAGTTTCCTGCTACCCTGCGCCGGTGGGACCAGTCCCAGCCCAGGCGCAGCATGGGCCGGACCCTCTCCCAGCCCCTCGGGCCGCACCCCACCACTCTGCAGTGCCTCCCCCACCCCGCCCGCCAAGTAGGATTTTCTGCCCAGATCCGGGA
>NW_004524843.1:1371830-1374653 GCF_000260255.1 Octodon degus
TAACATAATACAGTTGCCAACCCCAGATGTGGTGCTGGAGACAAAGAACACAAGCCCTGCTGCTGTGTAAATTCCCAACCAGTACATCTGTGACATTAGAGTAAATAGCCCCCATGTAAACAAGCTGCAAGGGAAGTAACACCCGGGGGCCTAACTGATTCAGGTGTAGTGTGGCAGAGCAGATTTCCCTCTGCAAGGTGGAGCAAAAATATCTAGGGCTTTTTTCTATTAAACATTCAAAATGTAAAATTTAGAAAATGTAACTTTTGGTTCATAAGGAAGAAATGTGGAAAACAAGCTCCACTTACCACACTTCTTTCTGTTGAGAAAATCAATGCAGGATGCTCCATAGTTACATACGTATCAGGAGCATACATTGCAATAATATTTCAGATCCAGTTTTGTTAAATTATTTCAGGGTTGGCAAAACATTTCTTTCAAAACCATACCAAAACATGTTTGTCTGATTCAGATTATAAATTCCCTCTTAGTTGCACCTTTTGCCATCCTGCTAGTTATTTGTAGGGGTCATTTATTTGTTTATTACAAATTATGTAAAGTAGTATCTCATTTTAATTTTTAAAGTTACTTTTAAGCTTTAATACATTTGATACTAAATTTAGAGTTTTATTGGGTGAGCATAAGTTAAAATGTTCCAAGGGAAAGTTCCATGGAATACAAAATATGCTCATCACCTTAGTGAGCGGAGAGGACAGTGTGGTGATTTATGCATTGTCTCTTAAAAAGAAACCAAGTTGGACACTACAAACCACTTTTGCAGTTTTGTAGATGGAATTAAGTTGTTTAAAATGCTATTATCTAGAGACAATCACATGGAATTAAGTTGTTTAAAATGCTATTATCTAGAGACATCTGCTGATACATGTTGTATAAAATAATGCTGGCAAAACAAGAGAGGGTTACAAAATGAGTGTTTTACAGTCTGTCAAATTTTTCCAAACTCCCTTTTGGAAAAGAGACCAGTATCTCTTCATTGCGCCTTTAAAATACACTGTGGCATCTCAGTTTTCCAAAACAAATGCTTCATGTTTAAAGATAATCATAAGTGATTATTTTTTTCTTTATAGCTGATGTAGGAAAAATAAAAGGTAAAGCAAGAAGTAACAGTGATTCCAACAAATTCTTTCCTAAAGAATACATACATATACACACAACAATATCCACAGCACACTGGAAACTACAGCAATGTTCCGTTTTGGAGGCTGCAAGCTGACAATTGTCCTGGTGTACTCTATTGATGCAGGTAGGCAGAGGAAAAGTAGACAACTGGAGGTAAAGAATCTGAGTTTGCTGTCTCCCTCTCTCCTCCTCCCACCTCATCTTCCTTTTCCTGCACACCCAACACAATACACGATTTAGCTGCATCCTGCTCCGCTCTTCTGGGCTCCAGCCAGCCGCGCCTCTGCTCTTTCGCCCAGTCCTCTGATCCCCCTCCTCTTGCTGTGCCCTCTTCCTAGGCAGGCAGCTGGAGAAGCAAATCCCAAGCCCAAGCGGTGGCTCCCTCTGCAGCTGTTCTCGTCAGCATCACCCCGCCCACGCCTCTACTGAAGGCGAGCACTGGCCTGGGAATGAGGGCGGGGAGAGTTTGGCGTGGCTGGGCGAGGGAAGGAGGAGTGAGGAGAGAGACAAAAGCAGCTTCCCATCCCCATACTGCTACACTAGGCATGTAGGCAGGAAAGTCTCTGGGTCAGCCGCTGGGGAGCCACTCTAGGGATTCCTTTCCTCGCTAGTAGCTCCGTGGGGCTGATCGAAGAGTGGCCCAGATGGCAGCAGCTGCTGAGGGCAGGTGCCAGCCTAGCAACGTCTAAACAACCAGAGTAGAGGAACCCTGAGGTCCGTGAAGAGACGGAATCTTCCGGAGCCTTGCTTCTTGGGGTTCCCTCAAGTCCCGGTGGAGACCTTTCACTTGCTAGCAAGTAAGTGCCATTTTCATGCTATGGTGTCCGGTATTAGGATGGCGATTGCTGCTGCCGCTTTTCCCACTGCTACCTGCCCCACCCTCCAGACACCCTGAGAGTCCCTAGCAAGACAGCGGAAATGACTGAGAGAACTACCTGCACTGACAGCAGCAGTAGACTGTGGGGTTAGCTCTGCAGTGGATGTGTGGTTGGCATCTCTTTCCCCCTGCGAGGTTTGGAAACCAAGGTGCTCTGGTGGGTTGACGTTTCTAGAAAGCCTGTATGGTGATGACTTCGGAGCAACATGACACAGACAGTGCAGAGAGAGAGAAAGGTTATGCAGGATGGACTGTGCTTCAAAGGCATTTAGTCTCTATTCTAAGGAACTAAAATTCAAGCCTAGTGCTTTCCTTTTACAGTAGAAATCATCAAAATAAAAGTAGAGGCATAAGTGTGAATAGAAATGACATGCTTAGTTTAAGCATCAGTGCAGTTTGGCATGGCTTTGCTCTTCAAGGTTGTTTTTGACATGTTTGTTTGCTTGCTTTTTTGTATTGTTTAGCCCTGTAAACAGGCAACTTCTGGAGCTTCAGTTCCCTCTGAGAAGTGATGATGTGACTCTGGTTAAATATTAGCTCTAGAAATTAGGGCACTGGTCCCATCAGTATAAGTGTTAAATTCTTGTGAAACTATTTACTAATAGGTCAGTTTAATTAATGGGAAAACAGAGTTCAGTTTCAGTATTGGCCCAGGAATGTATCTTGAAATAAGAATGAGTTTGTGTGGTAGGTGTTTCCCCAGGTTATCATTTAGGTGAGTAATTTTTTTTTTCTTTTTTTGGCAAAGAAGGAAATTGAACCTTGTAATAGAGTCTTGGGACCCATACCTGTTGAATAGCTTTTTT
>NW_004524843.1:1375098-1385411 GCF_000260255.1 Octodon degus
TTGGACAAATCTATGAGGGTAGGAAGTAAAATCCAAGTTCATCTCTGTCCACTGGTACTGTCTAAAGTGTATTCTAACTTATAAAACTTCATCCTCCAAAAGATTGTGATTTGGCTAATATTAAAGCACCTTGTACTATTCTCTAGTTACTATTATCCTTTCATTTCTTGCTTTGAAATTTTTTAGGTGTATAACACTGCTGCCTGGAGATTAAACCATCAAGCATGTTGAATATTGCTCAGTGTATTAGATCAAACAATTAATATAGGAGTAATCATAGTTTATGGACAAACTACTCTTCACTAAATGAAATTCCTTAAAATATTGCACTTGGGCAAGGGAGATAGCTCAGCAGCTTAAGCACCTGCGTGGCAAATGTAAGGTCCTGAATTTGATCCCAGGCACCACAGAAAAAGAAAAGAAGAAAAATTTTAAAACATTACATTGAAGAGAGAGATACTGTGAGCCCCCTTCCCTCCTTGAATGTGTTTAAAAATGATAATGAAAAGACTTCAAGTTGGATAGAGACTGTAAAAAGGAAGTTAATAGATACTACATAACATGGTCAGGTCCCTAGTTGTGTTGTGTCAAATCAGTCCTCATTGGAGAACTGGAACGAGAACTGAACACATAGAGATTGGGCTTTCTGTCCTCAAAGCCTAATGGGGTACTGGATTTGATGGCAGTTGAAGGACACTCTAACCAATTTTAGCTTTGTATGATAAATTTATGTCGGAACACATAGGAATTAAGGCAGCAGTACTTTGGTGAGTACCTTATTTAGAAAAGAGGTCTCTTAACAAACACCTGCCTACGTCTAATCTGTATCAGATCTGCACTGCAACTGGGTTACTAAGAGACTGACGTGCAACTCTACTTAGCACTTGAAACTCTCTTTTGAAAACTTACAGTGACAAAATTAGTGAAGAAAAGCATTCTTATTTCAGAGAATCTAATTACATTACTTTCACATAAGATAATATCAATATTGATCAGTTTCAGAGGATATTTCCAGCACCTATTTTACCTTCACTATAGTGCTGTCCATAATGCACAGTCACCCCACATTGCATAGAACCAAAGCGAAGAAGCACCTCACTTTTCTCCACTTTTGTCTTCTATTAAGGTTGGCTAAACAACGCCAGCTAGGGTCATATTTCTGCATTGAAAAGTAAACTCACAAGGCTGAAGGTAATATTTTTATTGGAGGGCTTCTAGGGATTGTTTTCAACTTCAGCTGACATTTATTTTTTGACCCATCTATGACCCAGATTTCCATATATTTGCTCAATTTTTACTTTATTTCAAAAATAAACTTGACTCAGACTTAATAAATGGATATCCTTGTTGCTATTCAGTATTTCTGTCAGAATTGAGCCAGCTTCAAGCTGACTGAGAATAACTAGTTCAGTGGATACCTCTGACTTTGGTAAGAGTCAAGTGTCAACCTGGTGAGGTCAACATCAAAGATATTGAAAGAGAGGATCCCACCAATAAAATCACATGTCTGTGACTAGAATGTTTGCTACAGGTTTAGGTGGTACAGACCTAGAGACCACGGTCTTTAGTTGAACATCTGTGTCAAGTGGAATATTTCACCCCTTCCGACTTAACTGCTTGGGGGAGGCTTCCAGTCCATCTGTCTCATGCTTTGAGTTTTCCCCTAGTCTTAATGGTCTTTATGCACCAGATTACAGGCCCAGACTTTGGCTCTGGTCCAGTGACTTTCTTTTCTGAGCTCTCAAAGGCTATGCAGGTTACTTTTTGCCCAACTTAGAGTGAAATAAAAACTAACTCATACTCATCCCCTTATATCTCAGAGCACACCTCAAGTTGCACTCTAATTTGAGGAAAGAATGGATGTTTACTGTGTTTGGATCCACTTTTGAAAAATTGCAGTAGATGTTGGAGATGACAGAATCTTCAAAATATAGACATATTCTTTCACAGTTATCAATGGAGACAAATAGCTAGTTTCAAGAGACCTCTAGGGCTCCAATAAATAATCCAGTTCTGGAGTTTAAAGGGAAAAATGTATTTTTTTTTCTGGATCCAGTAGTATCTAAACTTTTAGACCAAAACTGGGCATGGTGGCACACACCTATAATGCCAGTGCTGGGGAGGCTGAAAAAAACAGGAGGATCACTAAAATTCTGAGCTACATAGTACCAAAAATAAAGTAACCAAAATGTCATAGGGCTACTGCTGGGTACACAAGTTACATTCATAATTGGGTCTCCTTTGTATTAATCTATCAGGGCCAAGAGAACATTCCTCTCTTGTGAGATTTTGAAGGGACTCTGGCCAAATTCTTCTGGTCCAGAATCTAAATGACTATGGTTATAATAATAGTACTGAAAAACTTCTGGCTTGTCCCCAATGTGCTTGTTTTAGTACACTGAAAAGTAACATTATAAAATTTTCATTGTCACTACAGTGAACCATGAAGTACCCAATAAGATGCTCAAGTAGACATACTTTACATGAGGTGCCTTGTCCTTGTGTTCCTGGAACCCTGCCCTGGCTCCACTGTCTGACCCATCATTAAGCTGACCCTGTTGAGACTCCATCTTTCTCAGAGACAGCACCCTGTTCCTCTCTTTCCAAGCATTCAAATTTCCACTGAGCTTTCACATGCTTGTTCTTAGATTTATAGTCAAGTGCTGATCTGAAGCTTTTTCCTATGTGTCCACTTCCAGCACAAGTTCAATAAGATGCTCAAGTAGACATACTTTACATGAGCGCTCATCTGAAAGCATGTCACCCGTATTCTTTTCTAGAAAGGAAACACCTAGGAAGACCTCAACACTCAGTTACTTTAATAAACCCTCATCATTATAATCTAAATTTTCTTATTTGATGAGGGAGAAAGTTCAGTTCTGAAAAGAGAATTTTTCTACTTGGGAAAAAGATGAAGCACATGCTTTTGGATTTTTGCTCATATTTATTTGTTTACTGGACTGATTTCTTCTTTTTAAATTCAGGAGAAAGCCTGGATTAATATTCTTAAGAGTTGTAATCAGAACAAAATTATAGTGCATATGGCAAATATCTTTCTTTGTGTAAGCTTTACTGGTATTCTTTGGTGTATATATTTCCTATATATACTCCCTTGCTTATAAACACTCAGCTTGCTTCCATGTCTTGACTATGTAAATAATGCTGCAATGAATATACACATGCAGACATCACTTCAAAATAATGATTTCAATTCCTTTGAAAAATACTGGGTATGTCTTCATGGATGAATCTTGGCACATTATGCTAAGAGATATATGCCATGCATAGGAAAATAAAAATGGTTATCACTCAATACCCATAGGATACTTGTAGTGTGGGGCACTCTGTAAGTACCTAAATTTACTAAATGCTCAAGTGTCTGACATAAAATGATTCAATATTTTCATTTAACTTATGCACATCCCCCATACAGTTCAAACAGTGCTGGATTACTTATACACTATACACTGTACATGTAAATAAAAGGTTATTATAGTATATTATACAGGAAAAGACAATAAGAAAACATTTGTGTGTGTTCAACACAGATCAATTGTTGTAATATACGGTTTATTGAATTCATAGATGCAGAGCTAATAGATACAGAGGGCTGACTGTTGTATGATTTCACTTGTATGTTGAATTTAAAATCAACTCATAAAATTAGAGTAGTTATTATAGGCTGGAGGTCAGGGAAGATAAAGGGGAGGGGAAATGGAATAAAACAAAATGTAACAAGTGTCAGTGAGACCACCATAGAGTTTTATTGATCTATTGCACAGTATATCAACTATGTTTGACATTAAGGTGTGTATATATAAAAGTTGCTAAGAGTAATTTTAAATACTCTTGCCACAGGGGCCTGGGACATAGCTCAGCATCATAAGCACCTTCCTGGCAAGCACAAGCTCTTGAGTTCAATCCCCAGTACCACAAAAACAAAGAAGATATAGAAATAAATATGCTTGCCACAGAGAAATGATAAATATGTGATGTGATGGGTATGTTTAATTAGTTTCATTTAATAATGCCACTGTATAAATGTGTGTATACACACACACACACACACATATATATATATATATATATATATATATATATATATATACACACATATATATAGTTATGGAACATCATGTTGTACCCATAAAATATACATATTATTTATGCATTGGCAGTAAATAAATTCCAAAAAGCAGTACTACAAGCTCATTAATAATAATAATAATACATTATTATTAATATTATTGCTTTTTTTGTATTTAGAGTGTACAGAGTCTCACTGTGTAGATTTGACTTGTAGTGTTTCTCCTGTTTACAGCCTCCCAAGTACTGGGATTACAGGCACATGTAACCATGTCCAGTCTCAATTGCCATCTCAGCACACCCCGGGAGCAGGGTCAGCACACAGGCCAAGGAATCGAACCCCCGGCCCCTGCATTTGCCTAAGCAGTTGCTTTAATCTGCTGAGCTATTTGGCTAGCCCTCACATGAATATTTTTGAGGACGTTTCTTATTTATAATTTTACTTAGCAAGGTAATGTGTCATAGACATGTGTTAGCCAAAATTGCCAGAATGAGAGATTGGGGCCCAGAACTAAGTGAATATACTCAGAAATAGGATCTAAAGCCAACATGAGCTTACGTGGGAGCAAAATGCAGACAAAGGGAAAATTCTGCTTCATGGAAAAAGTGTAAAAAGTCAAAGAAGTTAGGCTGGATAAACTTTTTGCCAGTGGCAAATATTTTACCTGTTTATTTCCTTTTTTTAAGAATATTTTTGGTGTATATATTATACTCTAGGTAAGCAGTTTGAAGGTAATGATGTACAGTGCAGTAACTGTTGGTTATGAAATATTGTTTTAATTCTTCATAAAAAACAGGGGGTCTCTATCCAGCTCCGGGTCACTGTGTTCTCTGCAATGAGCCACTCTCATCCTGCAGAACCTGCTCCTCTTCCGGCTTCTAAGGCCTACACTCCCCAGAACATGTTATTTTTCCTAACATTCATAAATGTAAAACCTAGCTACCTTTTGAAAAAATCAGCTGGAAATCAGATAGTCAAAGCCAGAGTATAAATAACCAACTAAGAAAGAAAAAAAGTAATCTAAAGGAAGAAAACAAATTGAAGTTAAAGGACAATTTAAAGAGGTTTTTTTTTTTTTTTTTTTTTCCTGAATGGCTTCAAACTTCCAGGTAGATTGTTGCCATTTCAGTTCAGTTGCTCTTTATCCCCAAAACTTGAGTGTGTGAATTTCTGTGATGTAAATATCCTCCATAGTATCATGCTATACATGATGAAAATATACAATGCAGCTAGTTTACAAAATAAAAATTTTTAAATTTTGTTCCACATTGAGGCAGCTCTTCAAATTTACATTTTTAACTTAGTAATTGATTTGGTGACTATTTTTGAGCACCAAATGTAGCTGTGTTATTCCTTTATTATTGACTAATATTTCTTCATTGCAAAATACCAGAATTTAGTGTTAGCTCCTTAGGCTAGATGGTTAATTTCTCCTTTTTTTTTTTTTTTTCAGAACCAGTGATTGAACTCAGACCCTTGCCCTTGCCAAGGAAGCACTTATTCCACTGAGCCATCTCCCCAGTCCCAATTTCTCCTTTTTAAATCCAAAAGTGTGCTATGATAAACATGTTTTCAGATGTGACTTCTTAAACTTCTAAAAGAATTTTGATAAGGCAGCTTAAGTACTAGGTCAAATTACATGAAACTTTATTTGAGAAATTATTGACAAGTAAACCTTAAGAAAAAATAAAACAGCAACATACGCTCAGCTGAATGGTGTGAGGGTATCCATAACTTCCACAAGGTAGCCTGCCAAAATCATTTCTATGGAGAAGCATCTCGATTATGTCTCTGTAGAGTTTTACCATTAGCCTTATTGATTATGCTAAGCATTTTATAGCTTCAGTGATCTTTTCTCAGAGCCTTCTGTTTCCTATACCCACATCAATGATTATAGTTTCTTAGCCTCTCATTAAAATTAAAAACCACTACTTCAAATATCATTTGAGTTATAAACTGTGCAGTGGATAAAGGACTCAGGGAGTTTTAAGGGAAAGGGATCTGCATCAGAGAATTTAGCTGTGAATCATTTTGGAATGTATATAAAGGATACAAAGCATAATACACCTTCTAAATATGAAGACATTGTCCCACAAAACATCTATCTAAATTGGTCATCAAACAGGTAAAATGGTCAGCTGGTATGGCACCTACATTCTCAATGACATAGATTCTACTTTGTTGATTGCATTTTTTCTGTAACTTCTACTTACGGTATGTTCTAGCTTTCAGTTAACTTAGTGTATTGATCTTATTATTGCTATTATTTGAGTGTCATGGTTGCAATATGTTTGATAGGTGGTTCTTGTCTGCTATCCATAATTGTTTCACAGTAATTTGAAGTGACTGTGAAGTTGTTTTAGCCTCATTTGTTATTTATGTCAGTGTGAAACTGACATTTGAGAAATGATCTCTATGAGTTTAATATCTTAAATTTGTTCATATCATTTCTCTTCATTACGTATGTGCATTATCTTGCTCAAAGGGCTATATCCTTATCTTCCACCATAGTATTTTTTAGAAATACATTAGGGTTGTGTACCCACATAAACACGTGTATAAACATATAGAGTATTTACCACAAATTTTCCATTTTTTTTGGCCAGGCAAATTTAATATTTGTTTTCTCTTTCCTACAATCAAATCTAGTACCCAGAAAACATAGTTTGATTTTTTAGATGTGATTATTTTAATGTCCTGAAATAGCAAAAAAAAAAAAATGGTCCTGAAGAGGCTGTGACTTCTCTGAGTGGCCACCTACTTACGGAGAGCCTGTGTGGGCAGCCTTGTTGCATGGCTGGCAGACTGCAATTCAAACTGCAAGACAAGCAGCAGCACTTGCTTCTGGTTTTGCCCTTTCCCTTGGTTGTGCACGTCTTTAAGAAGATGCAGCTACAGCTGCTGATGCGTCAAGATGTTGAAGCAGCTCTTGGGGGCCCAACATCGGTTCCCTGATTCAGTGGTCATGCCATGCATCATCCAACTGAAAATGTTTTTGAAAAACAAAAAACATGTCATTAGTAATTTGTCCTCAACAACAGGCATACACTCAAATTGATCCTATCCACTCAGCACTTTATTCACACAACTGAATGGTAAGACTGTGTACATTGTAAAAAAAAAATAGAAGGAAAAATAAAATTATCCCAGAGGCAAATGGGAGTCCCAGGGTAAGGTAAATGTCCCAGTAATGCAGTTGTTTTTCTTTTATTTGTAAATGTAGAGTGGTTATGACAGGACCCTTGTTGCTTTAGTGTCAGCAAGATAAGGTTATTGCTAAACAGGAACTTGGCAAATGAAAAGTACTAGAGAGCAGATGGGAAGATGTGACCAAAGAAATGAAAAGAATGTGGAGGGCCTCGGAGATTACTCAGTGGTCTAAGTGCCAGCCTAGGCAAGCGTGCATGTGGTGCCTGCCCCGCTCAGGCCTGCCCATTGGCCAAGCAAGAATGGGCCACTGAGTCCAGGCATGGTGGTCCCTGCCTGTAATCCCAGTGCTGGGGAGGCTGAAACAGGAGGATCACTACAAGTCCAAGCTGCATAGTGAGACCCTGAACCAAATACAAGTTCTTAATAAATTAAGAAACAAAAAAAAGAATGTAGTCTTTCTGCAAAAGGAATGTTGTTAATTGGGCATTTGTCCCAGAAAGGTCAGTTAATGATTCATGCTTCCTATGAAGGATACTTAATAAGAAAAAATGAGAAGAACCAAAACAGTGTAATGGTATGTCTGTTATTTTTTAAGGTGGTAGAGTGGTGTGTGTTTATCAGTCAAATGGGTTTTTTGTTTTGAATTAGCAGGCAGTGACAAATTAATTTCAAGGGGACACAACCCAAGATATTCTGATGTTGCTTAAGTGGGGACATTTGCTCCTGGAACTTTACTGTCAGTGCCAAGATACTGTTGATATGGACTCAAGAGCTAGTATTGTTGTAGGGAGCTGAGTTAGATAGAAATATTATAGGCAGTTAGATAGGGTCAGGCCCTCAAGGAGACAAGATGGAAGACAAGGTGTCATCACAACTTTTGGTAGAGACAGACTCTCCCATGTGGGCCACATCTCAAGACCAAGACAATAAAAAGAGGAAACACAGCTACATACTTCCCTAGGGATGGGCATCAGGGATTGATATTTTAAACAGGTATCAATCAACTTGAAAGAGCCCTATTGAGTCACTAGCCCAACCCCAACAGGAGGAGATCCTGTCCCACATTCCTGCCCATTTGCCATGTGACTCACTTTCCCATTTAGTACCAGATTTAATCAATTTTTACCTGAGCAATGGTGCTGGTGATCTCATTGGTTGATGATAGATTTGTCCCACCTCTCATCCATCTAAGCAAGTCCCCATTTTCTCTATCTTGGCCCAACGTGATTTTGCCCTATAAAAATAACCTGGAACAGACAGCTTCCTGGGCAACGTGCTCGGGCCCCCCTTCTGTCCTCTCTGAGACAGAAGCTTTCTTTCCCAATAAATATTCTATTCTCAACCTCTATTTGTTCCTAAAATTCATTCTTCGGTTTTCGAGAACACGAATTCGTTCAGGTCAGGAGATCATTTCCCCTTGTATCAGTATGATTTAAATCAGCTGTGCTGAGTGATTATTTCTCTCTACATTTCTTAGCACGAGGGCATTGGGCCTCTCACCATTTTTGTCCTCTTGAAGGTTCCAGGATTTGTGATCTATAGAATAGAAATTGTCCTAGCTACTCAACTTCCCAGAGTCTGGTACATTGTTGAAAGTCCCGTTTCAACATCAAGCTAACTCAGGACCACAACTGGTGTTAGGAGTTTTTTATTAGCCTATTATAAGTGCTTCAAAATTCTTTTCTAGAGTCATTAACTTATGTTAGGAGAAGCTGAGCAACAGTGGAGGTTCAGAGAAATCCCTTAATTGGACCAAGGAGCTATTTTTGAGCTGTTCTCAAAAGCCCTGTGGGATAAAGCTAGTTTGGAAATTTTTTCAAGCATATGATAGTACACAGATAGCAAAAATCAAAACAGAGTAAATCTTGCATCTCAGACATGTTAGTTTTATGAAAAACTTCAGGATTCAGGGAAAGATAGGCAATACAAGGAATGGCGAGATAGCTCAGTGGACTAAGCACTTGCTTAAGCAAGCACAGGAACTGAGGTGTGAGCCCTGGCACAGCCCCACCCTCAGGCACACTTAGCCAACCACGGAGACAAGGCCTGGTGGCTCACACCTGTAAACCCAGTGCTGGGAAAGCTGAAAACAAGGGGATCACTATGAGTCTGAGATGCATAGTGAGACCCTGTACCAAATGCATTTTTTAAAAAAAGATAGACAGTACATTAGAGACTCCTTTGTATTTCTCTGGGAAATGACAGGCATAACTTTTCTTTCACTTGTTGATCCCAAATGTGGCCACTAGCCAGGAATTCTTGGCTAAGGATGTGACAGATTGGGTCCACCAGACAGAATTCTAGGACAGTTTGCTTCTTTACAGCTTGATTATTTTGGGAAATAATAAGACATAATTTAGAAATCCTAGAAGACGATTTCACAACTTTAAAAGGGGAAGCTCTCAGAACATTTGAGGGCACTGAAGAAACTGGTTTAGTGTTTGATTAAACCACTGTCGGTGAATATTCAAGACAGAATCAGATTTACTTTGTGTTCTTGGCACTTTTTCTATTTTATTTAACTCTTTTATAGTCATATTTCTTAGTAGGAAAGACAACCCTTGAGAAACACCACTGCTAAGCTGCATCTTTTCCTGCCATTTTGAATGCCACTAAGCTCTTACATACACATTGCTCTTGCAAGCTTGCAGCCTTACTATTTTAATGGAGTGTGTCATTCTAAAGTGGAATATCTTAGACAACCCAATTCCTCTAGGAGATAGACATTAGACCTTATTTGATTATTCTCTGATATTAGGCAATTTGACAGTTTATAAGATCCAGTTCCAACAGTGTTTGAAATAATTTTATTTCAGTCTCTATTTCTCTTGAAGCCTTAACTAATTAATTTATTTACTTTTTTAAAATTAATTTTATTGAGAAACAAATAACAATGAGACAGTTCCAAAACAGGTTAGTAGGACAGTTACAGTAATACATTGCATATTGTTGTCTTTGTAGTAGTTATTCATAGTACAAGATGCAAACATGATATTCTGTCCAAACACTAGTAGTACAAACCTCCTTTCTTCTCATTGACTTAAGAGAAAGTAGCTGCATATCTAGCCTAATATAT
>NW_004524843.1:1385511-1389917 GCF_000260255.1 Octodon degus
TTGTCACAGATAGGTATACCACTGCCATTTAAACATTGTAGGTGCGTGAATTCAGTAAAAATAATCCCATATAGTCCAGTAGTCCATAATAATGAATTATTCATAGGACTGGCAATGTCAAAAGTTGTTGACTTGAGCCTTTTATAGCTCAGCATATTAATATAAGCTTTCATTTTTTTCACATAGTTTTAAGTCTAACATTCCATCTTGCTTACATAAAATTAGAGTTCAGTGTATCTGAAGTAAAAATATAAAGATAACAAATTACTACGCATGATGGTATGTGCCTGTCATCCCAGGTACTTAGCTAACTAATGAAAGAGAATTGAGAGTCCAAATTCAGCCTAGGCAATTCAGCAACACTCGATATCAAAATACATTTATAAAAGGATTAAAAAAGAGCTGGAATGTAGATAAGCACTCCATAGACTCCCTCTCTAGGACTAAATACATGCCATAAATAAATAAATAAATATGAATATATTATGGATGGATGTGCTCATTTATTTTTTCCTACTTGATAGCATTTTTCAGTGTTTTTCAAAGGGAGGGTTAAGGATGAAGGATAAGTGAAAGGCTAGAGTTAAAGAATCTGGATTCAGAAGGCAACAAAAACATAGAACTAGGACCCAGAGTAGATTAATCCTAAATCTGACAGATATACTGTGGAGCTTTAGCCAAATTTTGCTGACCTATGAGATGAACACAATTTCAGATAGGTCGGGGTAAGAATCCTAAACCAAAAATCATTTAAATTGGAAAAGAGTGAAACAAACTTGTGGGCAGGATAAAGAAATTGCAATAAAGAAAAAGAGAGCCATGCTGCAGAGATGCAAATATGAGAATACAACAACATCAAAGAGGCGTGCCCTCGAAAGGGTAAAACAGAAGTCAGTTTTGGAGACTAGTGGTTGTTTCTTTGTTGAAGTACATGATCATTTCCTATGGATGTTGAGTCTACCCAGATGTCTGCTGTTAGCTTTCTCACAGAGAAATACTTCTGCTCTTTAAAGTGGAAGTCATTGTTAATAACTGCAACCTGTTTGGGATTATACCTATAATAAAAGAAATAGCATTAGCTTCTTCTAAAACTTGTCTGGATTGTGAGACTGTAGAGAGAAGTATGCTAGGCCTTATTTACCTGGGAGTTACCATACTTAATCTCAGCCCTTTCACCTGCATTTCAGCAGAAGAACATAGAAGCAGGTAGGTGGGAGGTGGAAACAAGAGAAAGTAGGTTGCTGGTGTGGCTAAGCATTTTTCACTGGATATGATCTATTATTGTGTCTAAACACAAACTGGAGACAGTTGTTAGTAGAGGAAGCAGGTAAGAGCAAGTCCTTGTAACGCTGCACAAAACAAACAACCAAAAAATGGGGTGGGGGACTGCAACATGAATCTAAAAGTCTGAGACTTAAAAACATATGAATACAGCAGAATAAAATGTAAGATTGACCCTATTGAGTTGTATAATTATTTAAGTTGTGATATAAATAAGAATTAGCATTCTCTTAATACTATAAATAAAGATTTTGTGACAGCTGCCAGAATTCACAAGAAAATATTAGGCTGCTGTTACTCTGATTCCCAAGCAGGGAAGCCTGACCTAGAAAAGATTGGCAATACAGACTATTCCAAGAAAAATGCAGAAATGGTGCCACCTGCAGTCTTCCTGCCAGTCTGTATCTGAGCTCCTCTATTCTCTATTTTTGGTCATGAATGTAACACCTGCATTTAGGGGAAAATTGTATTCTGTGCTTTTCTGGTGTCTTGTTCTGAGGTACTCTAGTTCTTTCCTGCAACTGAAAAGAGATTTGTAGTGTTCTTTTTTTATTGCACTTGTCATGGTCTCTTTAGTAAATACAGTTAACTAAATAATTCTTTCAAGAGCTCTACAGATTATGAACTTTTCTTCTAGAAAAAGGCACTTATTGACAACTGTATTGTGTATAACGGACCGTGTGTGTGTGTGTGTGTGTGTGTGTGTGCGCGTGTGCATGCGCATGTTCTTCTAAGCTTCTTGTTAAAGAAAAAGAGAGGGAAAAAAAAGGAAAATGTATCTAAAGTCCATCCATAACTCCCTGTGACAAGAAAAAAATACTTTAATCATTCAAGAAATAATGATACTGAAAACTCTCCACCAAAGACTGAATGTATAAGTAAGCATGTACATAGTTGTAAAGAAAGAGCTTGTAGGGGCCAGGGAGATGGCTCAGTAGAATAAGTGCTTGCCTGACAAGTGCAAGCGCCTGAGTTTAATACCCAGTTCCACAAAAAAAAAAAAAAAAAAAAAGAAAGAGCTTGTAAACCTCTTTATGTTCTATGCACTCTTTATTTGATAGTTTAGGTCACAGACATACCAGATTTTAAAAATTAAAATAATTTAAGAACATCACAATGTTGCAGATAATCATTATAATTGTATATCATTATTAATTTGCATTACCAGTGAGAAGTTAAACTGTATTCTGCATACTCCCTTTTTAAAAACTCTGACATGCTTGTGGGACAGTGTTTGCATTCAGCTTGGAGATTTGGTACATACACATATCCAGCTTCGATCTTTTCTGCTTCTCTACTTCTGTCTCTCCCCTTCACAACTCCACAGAGTCTACCCTCTGTCAACTTTATTAGAAGCAACAGTTACTTTTTAAATTGTTTGTGTTTTAGACCTATAAGATTAGATAGATCATGTAAACCTCAGCTGTTTCTTTTTTTTTTTTTTTTTTCAGAACCAGGGATTGAACTCAGGCCCTTGCACTTGCCAGGCAAGTGCTTATTCTACTGAGCCATCTCCCCAGCCCCCTCAGCTGTTTCTGACTGACTTCTTTCACATACCATAGCACTAGAGTCTCAGCATCCTTGATTTCCTTACAAATGACTCGAATTCATCATTCTCTGTGACTCAGTAGCATCCCACTGTGTATCTAAACCATACTCTTCTATCTATTCATCTGCTAATGGGTATGTAGAACACTACCATGATTTAGCTATTGTGAGTTAGCCAGCTATAAACATAGCTATGTATCACTGTGGCAGGATGAATTTACCTCTTCTGATGGGATAACCAGGAGGCGTATAACTGGATGAAATGGAATTCCTATATTTAGTTTTTTGAGAAATTTCCACACTAATTTCCAAAGTGGTTATACCATTTTATATTTATGCCAACAAGGTGCAAGGCTTCCTTTACTCCCAAGAACCTCACTAGTATTTGTAGTTTTTCAGTCCTTGATAATGGCTGTGCTTACTAAATAAAGATGGAATCTCAGTATTTAGTTAATTTCCATTTCTCTAATGACCAAAGACTATGGACATTTCAAAATACATATATTTGTTCTTTAATTAGCATCTCACTACTTATTTTAGGCTGCCCTTGAACTCAAAGTAATATTCCTGCCTCAGTCTCCCAAGTGCTGGAATTACAGATACGGATCGCTATGTCCAGAATATTACAGGTCATTTGTATTTCTTCTTTTTTGATATGTCCATTGATTTAGTTAGTTTTTTCAGTTGCCCATTTTTTGCAAGTAGTATTTTTTTGTGTTTTTTTGAATTTCGTATTAATTCTAAATATTCATCCTCCACCTGAGAAATAGCTGATATTTTGCTCATTCCATAGGTTGTCTCCTCCCTGCATTAGTTGTTTATTTTCCTTGCAGAAGCTTTTTAATTAAAAATCCATTTCTTCATTCTTGGTATTATTTGCTATAATTGGGTTCTGATCAGGAGATCTTTTTCTATGCATATGTCTACTGATTTTTTTAAAGAATAAATTCAGCATTTTTATATATAGATCTTTAATTATTTTTATTTGATTCTTAGTATAAAGTGAAATATATGGATAGTATCTTTCTGTATGTGGCCACCTAGTTTTCCCAGTACCATTGTTAGACTTGACTACTTTCATTCCAGATAGTATTCTTGTCCCCTTTGCTTAAATTCTGCTAGCTGAAGGTATGTCTGTTTGTTTCTGCATCATATTTGCTATTCCATTGGTAAATATGTACCTTTGTGCCAGAATTGTGCTGTTTTCACTACTGTGGCTTTGTAGTGTGACTTGAAGTCTAGGGTCATAATGTTTCCTGCCTTCTTCTCAAGATTGTGATGGTATTTAGTGTTTTTTCTGTTTCCAAATCAATTTTAGAATTTTTTTCTAGTCCTATTAAAATGTTTCTGGTATTTTTACAGGATTGCAGTATATCTGTGTCTTTTTTAGTAATATAGCCTGTGTGTGTGTGTGTGTGTGTGTGTGTGTGTGTGTGTGCAGGGTCTCACTATGTAGCTTGGACTCGTAGTGATCCTCCTGTTTTCTGCCTCCCCAAGGCTGGGATTACAGGTGTGCGCCACCATGCCCGACTCCATCACTGGCTCAGTGTGCCCGAAAGCAGGGCCAGCACGGCATG
>NW_004524843.1:1390095-1395172 GCF_000260255.1 Octodon degus
CAACTAAACGTTTTTCCCAAATGTTTATGTTAAAATAATTCAACCACAAAGGAAAATTGACAGAAATGTATGAATAGCACCTACATACTCTAAAACTAGAGTTTTCAATGGTCATCTTAAGTGAGCTCTATCACAAATCTCTTCTAAGCAATCATCAAATCACATAGGAATGTTTTGGAATATTTTTAAGGACAATAACCACATCAACCTGGAGAAATAAGACCATGGTTTAGAGTAAAACCCAGTTTTTAATAGTCTTAAATCAGACCTAGTCATGGCCAAGACCAAATTGGCCTAGTCAAGGCCAATATCAAATGGCAAAACCATGCCAGTAGATTCATCTCAAGTCAACAAATTGCCAGAATTGGGCCACTTACTCCATTATTACTCTTGGCCCTGAAATTGCTAAAAAAAAAAAAAAAAAAGTCTAATTCCTACCTCACTTGCAAAACTAGATGAGAATCTTGAATTGATGTATTTGATTAGGGAGAATGAGATCACGTGGTCACATTTTAGACCCCTGAGAGACTAGAAACATTATATTATGTATTCTTTGTCTCTATCTTTCTCTTCAGTGGCAAAGCTTCCATCATTATTTATACTATAACTAATTCCCTAAATGTATATAGAAGACTACCATGTGAAATAATATCTGTTCTTACCCAAATCAATGTTCACTGTACTCATTCATCTTCAGTTTTACAAAACTGAAAGTATTTTACTTTGTCATCACTGGCATAAGAAAAATGTTAACCTACCAAATATTCAGTGATAAAACTTAGAAGCTAAGTAATATATCTGGATACATTGACTTTTTTTTATATTTTGAAAGTTGCCATACTGAGGTATGAATTGTTTATTCTTGCCCAAAATATCTACAGTTTGTAAATATTTCTTATGTTACAGTTCAAAGCTACTCAAATTTAGATTTTAAAACAACTATGTCAACATTTACCTCCACCACCCAACCAGCTTTTTGGCAATGGAGAATTCATGAAACTGATCAACTCTGATTCCTCATCAGTAATACAGTAGTCACAAGGAAATACAAGGGAAATCAGATACCATAATTAGAAGCATATAATTTCTTTATTCAAAAATGATAGTCGGGGCCAGGGAGATGGCTCAGTGGAATAAGTGCTTCCCTGGCAAGCTCAAGAGCCTGAGTTCAATCCCCGATTCTGCCAAAAAAAAAAAAAAAAAAATGATAGTCACTCAGTAAGAGTGATCATAGTTGTAATTACTAGAATATTATGATAAAGTCTTCTTTATGTCCAAGGGAAACAAATATTTTCCTAGAAAAATTCAACCCATTTCTCCATACTTCTGCTGGTTTTTAAGTTGTCAGTTGGTATCCAAGAGAAATGATTTCCACTTCAATTAACAACATAACAATTGTTGTTAATTAACATTAAGTAGTGGTACAGGTAGACTTTGTAGAGAAAAAACATGAACTGTGATACTATTATTGACAAAAGCTTACTTCACTGTTCAGTTTTTTTAGAACAGCAGTCTAATGGACATATTAACTATTAATCTTTCTATGTTTTTCAGATATTAATGCTGTATTAAGATAGCTTTCTGGAAAGTATAGTGACAGACCCATATTTTATAAATTCCCCACAGAAATGCTTTTACTGAATTATGATTCAATGATTAATAATTTAAAGTCTGCACTCAACCATCTAGAAGTCAAATGTATGCCAATTGCGTTTCATAAATTCTTGGACTGATTTTCAGTGCTGTGGAAGACAATGCCTGCTAGTAACTCATTCTTCAGGTAAAAAATCTAGGGTAGTTTCACTCAACATCAAAACTATCTTTAAAAAAGAGTCATCTAAGGTACATACTTCTGTTAAGAGAGAAAATAATGTAGATGAAGCCTGCACCATCCTATGAGACTTCAGTTGTCTAATTTAATCTTAATAGTATTGAGAAATATATGACAGACTCCAAATCACATGTATCAGGACAATAAACTCAGAAATTTTATTAAAGTCTCATAGCTAATGGTTATCAAAATGAGATGTTCAGAATTATTTTCATATAGAGTGGTAACAGAATATGAAAATGGATGTTATACTTTGACTATGAAATAACAGGATTGAATCTTATGGTTGAAAACTGTGTAGACTATTTCCTTTTATGTAGGCAACTTTAAAATATGTTTAAAGCCTCCTCTTATACACTCTTAAGAACAGTAGTCTTTAAAAAAATTCTATTAGTCCATGTTTGCAGTGCATTAGGATTAGTTTCCTCATGGAGATTTGGCCAATGGACTTGACACAATGGGATTCTTTTTCTTACTGTTTTTCCTTCTTTGTTACCCTCCTTCCATTGCTTGATTCCCTTCTCTTTTTCAATAGATTCAGCTTCCTATTTTCATTACCTACCTATTCTTTTGCTCTTTAAATTTATATTAGGTCTTTCTCTTTAAAAGAAACATGTGGTATTTGTGTTTGTTTTTATAAATGATTTCACCAGACAATATGGTCTCAGAGCACATCCATTTACCTACAAAGGACTCAGATTTCTTTACAGCAGAGCAGTACTCCATTACAAATAAATAACACACTTTCTTTTTAATCTTTTCTTTGTTTAGTTGGTGCAGGGTCTCAATACACATCTCAGACTCCTAGTGATCCTCCTGTCGCAGCCTCTGCGTGAACATATAGCTCATTCCCAACAGTTAGCAGTTACAAATTGTACTTCCATAAACATGGCTGTGCCTTTGCCTCTATAATCTGGTGTCTTCAACTGTTTTAAGAAGATATCTAGAAGTACAATAGATGGATTTTATGGAATTTCGATCTTTAGTTGTAACATATATAAACTTATGAGTGTTACCCAACAAAGGGAGTCTCCTAATATAACTCCTGCAAGAGTTAATTTCTTTTTTAAATTAGATTTATTGGTACATTCCAGGTATACATAATGATCACATACATTATAGTGAACTTTTATCTGTCCATAATAAAACTTCATTCTTTTTTATTCCCATATCTCTTTGCCTCCTTATTTACAAAAGTTTTGTTTCCATTTTTCCCTTTTTTCTCATCATTTTTTCTTTTCCCTTCCTTTCTTTTTCCTCTCCACTCCTTAGTTTCCCTTCACATTTGAATATTTTCTCCCTATTTCACAATATCTTTCATATATTCGGTTCTTATTTATGCTTTCAATTTTTCACACCAGAGATATAGTGTGGCATTTAAACTTGTATGTCCAGTTAATTTCACTTAAGGGTATAGCCCATCTATTTAGCTAGAAATATCTCGAACTTATTCTTTCATATATCCATTCATCAATAATGCTTATCCATTAATCAGTAATGCTTAGTTATGAAATAATAGGCAGAACAGCTATTTATAAAAATTGTGTCACTTTTGGCTGTAGTAGTACCACCTGCAATAGCAACAGCATCAAACACAGTCTAGAAAATGACTGAGATAACCATCAACTTGCCAGCTTTAACTGTAGGAATTACATTTATGGTTATATAACAAAACATAAAATAAACCTGGAAATTATATACACCATATGAATTCTTAATATGTCAGTTTTGCTCTGGGGATTAAAATTTAAAATGATTTAGGGAGAAAATAAAGAAGTGGAAGGAGAAGAAGAGATCAGAAATAAGACTGGAAGATAGAGGTGGATCATTCTAACTTTGGGATACTGATGCAGAAGACTGGAGGGAAAGAGCAAAGGAAGAGAGAAAAAGAAGAACATTTGAAGGGCTGGTCAAATAGCCCAGTGGATTAAAGCACCTGCTTAGGCAGTTTCAGGGGCCAGGAGTTCGATCCACTACCCTGTCCCCAGGACACACTGAGACAGCGATTGAGATTCGGCATGGTGGCATGTGCCTGTAATCCCAGAACTTGGGTGGCTGTAAACAGGTGGATCACTATGAGTCCTATGAAGTGAAACTCTGTAGACCCTGTCCTAAAAAAAAAAAAAAAAAAAAAAAGAACATTTGGAAGGTATTTGGGCTGTTTCCAAGTATGTATATATATATTTTACTTCTTCCAGGAAGATACCAAAAAGGGGAATAGCGAATAGCTAGGTTGAACAGAACCTCTAGTTCAGATTTTTTTGAGGAAAATTCACACTGCTTTTCACAGTTATTACACCAGTCTACACTCCTATCAACACTGATATAATGTACTCCCAATCAAAATTCCAACAGTAAATCTCACAGAATTAGAGAAAACATTCCTAAAATTTGTTTGGAAGTAGAAGAGAACTAGAATACCAAGGTAATTATGGGAAACAAAGAGAAGGCAGGGGAAATAACAATTCCTGGTTTTAAATCTCATTACAAAGCTACTGTGACAAGGACAGCATGATAGAGCCAGTGAGATAGCTCAGTGGTCTAAAGCATCTGCTTAAGCAAGCTTAGGCAAGAATAGGGGACCACTGTTGCATCCTCAGTACCATATGCCACACCAACTCTGCCCTCAGGGTGGGCTAAGCCAACAACAACAAAACAAAGAAAACAAAACAAAACAACAACAACAACAACAAAAAACTGACCTGAGGGTCAATGGAACAGATTAAAAGACACAGAAACAAAGGGCTGGTGATATAGTTCAGGGGACTGAGAGCCTGCTTAGGCAATGCAGGAACTGGGGTTCAATCCCTGGCACTGCGTGCCACGCTGGCCCTGCCCCAGGCATGCTGAGCCAGCCACCAAGACCAGGTGTGGTGATACATGCCAGTAATTCCAGCACTGAGGAGGCTGAGAACATGAGGATCACTAGGAGTCCATGCTGCATAGTGAGACCCTATACCATATACATTAAAAAAAAGATGCAAAAACAACTCCAAGTGTATTTAGCCAACTTATCTTTGACAAAAGTGTCAAATACCCTCACTAGAAGAAAGATAGCTTTTTTTAATAAATGAATCTGGGAAAATTGGTTTTGCACATATCAAAGATTAAAACTAGACTGATATCTTTCACCACATATTAAGCTGACTCTAATTGGATAAAAGACACAAATATTAAAACAGAAACACTAATTCTGCTAGAAGATAGAATATGCCTTAAAAACATTGTTGTAGGAGTGAAAGATTT
>NW_004524843.1:1395402-1436473 GCF_000260255.1 Octodon degus
ATAGACACTTCTCAGATAAAGAAGTAGTAATAGAAAATAAATATATATATATAAAATCTAATATCATTGGTCATTTGAGACATGACTAGTAAACCAATGCTTAGAGTACATCTCACCCTAGAAAGAATGGCTGTTATCTAAAGATCAACCATTAAAAAATTCTGGTGGTCTGCAGGGAAAAAGTTAATTTCAGTATATCAAAAAAGATGTACAAATATACTACATTGGGTTAATTTTGCTTATATTTTAATCAAAATTTTAGATCATATGATGTTATTAAACAAACTGAATCTAAGTGTATTTTTGGAACTTTCTTATGTTAAAAATACTGATGTTGGGCCAGCAAGATAACTCAGTGGACTAAGCACCTACTTAGGCAAGTACAGGGAACCAGGTGCATTCTCCAGCACCACATGCTGTGCCAGCACCTGGGTGCACTGAGCTGGCAACCAAGCCCAGCCATGGTGGTACATGCCTGTGATCCCAGCATGGGGGAAGCTGAAAACAGGAGGATCACTACAAGTCCAAGCTGCATAGTGAGACCCTGTAGACTCTGTACTAAATACATAAAAAAATTCAATGTCACAATCATGCCATCCAACTATCAATAAGTCAGTGTTTCTCATTGCTAATTAAATTGGAAATCTAACGCCTAAATAAACCCATTCCATTTTTGATAGCTAGTTAGGAAGCTCTTTATTACCTTGAACTAAATGTATTCAGTCATCTGTTCCTTGATTTTGGTACTTTCTTTATGCAAAATATGGAATCTTTTTTCTCTTCCATATGAAAATCTTTCATATTTTTGAAACAATAATGTTTCATTTCATCTTTTTTACCTCAATTATTGGGCATTATTCATTTTTTTAAAATGATCTCACCATTATGTCATTTTATTTTAATCAACCTTGTGACACCATTTGAAAACCCTCCAGCTTCTGTACCTGCTCTTGGATTTGCACAGAGCAGAGTCTGCCTCTATCTTGTGTCAATAGGAAAATAAAATTAGCTTTCTTGGCAGGCACAAATTGGTATTGATTTGATTCTACTTACTATTAAGTAAAATCCTTTGACAGTTTTCTGATACAAAAGTGTATCTGAACTGTACTGGTAGAAACAGGTCCAAATTTCTAAGTCTTTAAACTATTCTGTATTATTCTACCAAATCTGTCCTGCTACTTTAAGATATCAAATTTGATCACAATCTAAAATTCATGTCGTTTGCTATTATGTGCCTCTTATGGCAGCACCCACTTTTTAAATATCACTATGTAAAAATATCCTTAACCCAGAGAGGAATCTCAATTTTGTGACAGAAGAAACATCTTCAAGACATTGGGTAACTTGACTGAAGTACCCTGAAACACTGCACAATATTTGGAATTTGACTGGAGATTTACCTGATTTCAAAATTCATGATTTTATTTATTTCATTTGCTTCTACTAAGCTACCTTTCCATAACCATCAAGATTGTTGGTATACCAAATGAGCCATATAGAAGGGTGTGATGGAATATATAAATAAATGTATGTGCTCACCGAGCAGCTCCTTTGCTTCTATCTAGAAAGAGGGCTCCACCTTTCTAATAATGCTAACAGTGCAAGTGAATCATAATTGTTGGTCAATTGAGTTTTGGCCAGTCTCTTGTAAATCTATATTATCATATTTATTTAGGTAGTACTTTTTCATAGTATGAAACATTTTGCAAATTAATTTATTAAAATCTGTATATACAGCCATGCCCAGCACAGCTCTTGAAGTTCCATGGGTGAAGAGTGATGGAGGATGAAGAAATGAAGACAAGAGCCACAAAACAGGAAGTGAGGTCAGGGGGAGCCCTCTTTCCAGAAGGGTGCAAAGGAGTTGCTCAGTGAGCTCGTACATTTCTTTATACACTCAGTGACACCCTCAGGTGCCTGGTGCCTTCTGTGCTGGAGCAGCCAGTTCACGTGGCTCATTTAGGGCACTCTTAGTTCTCCAGACAGGCCTTCCTCCAGCTCTATGTGTGTGCTTCCTCTCCAGCTTAAGGCATCCCCACAATATAGAATCAAAATAGAATCACTCAGTAGTTATCTTTAGAAAAAACACTATGTGATATAATGTAGTTATTAATGTTTGCAGTGATAAAATGAAATCATTAATAAACTGGGTTTCTGTACAAAGAATAAAGTTGTGAACATTCATTAAATGCTTGAAAGAAAAAAATTGTAAGAAAACTTTAATTATCTATTGCTTATAAACTATAGTTCTTCAAAATGTATTTCCTTTCAATAAAGTTGAACATATGGAATGTTGGTGTACAAGCTTGTTTTTATGTATCCTTGCTGTTTGTGAATAATTTTTGGCAAACTTGTAGTAAGTATCAATTTTCTGTATGATATTAAAATAAGAATGTTGGACAATAATTCAGTTTTAAAATGAACAATTGCTTTTATGCCATCAGTTTGAAAACATAACTCCATTTCAGTAGGTGTATGCTTATCTTCTCAGTCCCTACTATTTTCATTAAAATTTCTCCATACATAAAATCTGAAGCATCTTTTTAAGGACTTGGGCATAAGCTACCATTGCTATTGTGAAAACACTTCTCTTTCTCAATATATATAACTATTTAAATGAGAAATAAATCCATAGGCTGAAGTAGGACAATTAAAATACCTTTTTAGATTTTTCCAGCATAGTTGTAGGTATATGAACTAGAACTGAGGAATATATTTGTCACACACACACACACACACACACACACACACACACTTCTTAAAAATAAAAATGAAAAACATTCTTTGATTAAAATGAAGGAAACATGAAGAAGAAAGCCCAGAAAACACATAATATTATGCAAGGTATTAAGTGGTGAGTCTCGTATTTGGTTTTTCCATCGTATATTTATGTCACAAAACATACTGTATGTCCTCCCCTTCGTTGTCTAGGAAGATTTTCTTCTGTGCTTTTCAAATGCTTTCCACTTATTTACTAATTTAGCATAAATCTGATTCTTATAATAAATGGCTTCTTATGGATATTAACTGACATATTGTTTTTCTTTTAATTAACAGGCAAGTAAGGTGCAAACATACTAACTCAATTTTGCTTAAGAGTGTAAATTTCTGGAGAGTGTATTTATGTGAATATGTGTGATTTATGTTTTAGAAAATGGTTGTAGAAGCAATTCAGTACCATAAGGGACAAAACATAAGTGTAAAATACTGCCAAAGAAATACAATATTTAATTAAATTAAACTAAGTTGATTGAAATAAAGTTTAAAAATGTTTAGGCAAATAAAGGAAAATCAGTGGATTGATATGGAGAAGACTTTAATAAAAAATTTGACCAAAACATATGAGCAAAAGGATATGCGAAAAAGAGCAAGATTCATTAACAGAGGATTGGTACATGTAATTTTGATGAATGACTTTGAATGGCCTATAACATGAATTGAAATTGGTGAAGTCTAGAGTTCCATATGTATTGGAATACAACTAGAACATCCAGATATTAAAAATATAACCACTTTCGCTTGGATATAGAAATGTATACTATAGAAAATATATAATGGTAAATTATTGTAGAGGGTTGGGGAGACAGCTCAGTAGAATAAATATCTGCCTGGCAAGTGCAGGGTCCTGAGTTCAATCCCTGATATTAAAAAAAAAATTAAAAACTATTTTAGGCAGAGGGTTGATGATAGAAAAAGGTCATGAGTAGTTTTCAAAGTAATGAATTTGTGCCTTGCTAATGCAGTAACTCAAAGGTTAGAGTGATTGTGGAGAGAGAGGGAAATTTTTCTTTAACCAACTGCTATGTTGATGCTTTTGATGAAATTATTGTATGTTGTGGAAGAAAGCACCTAGAGAATTACATTTTGAAAATAGCCTTATAGAGACACTTACTAAAATTCTAAGTGTTTTCATTCGTAAGATAGATATAATAGAGGAAGAAGGTGGAACTTTTAAGGATATCTGAGTTTAAAATGTAGGTTAAATTAGACCCATATTGCTGGGAGTATAGTTCAGGGCAAGAAACGCTGGGTTTGATCCTTGTCACTTAGAAAAAGGCCTATACTAAGATTGAGTCCAAGAAACATTTTTTTTAAAATATAAAAGGGCCACATAAGAGTATGGTCTAAGGTTAAGGAATAGCATACTTAGAGAAGATACCAATAATGGTTCTTTATAACATGTAAATAATTGAATTTCACTACAAAAAAGATCCTTAACAATCTTAGAAACTTTTTATTAAAATGGAAAGTTAAAGTGGAAGATTTCTCATAGGGCTGGCCAGATAGCTCAGCAGACTAAAGCTCCTGCTTAGGCAGACACAGGGACCAGGGTTCAATTCCCAGAGTGGCATGCCAGCCCCACCCCAAGAGCACACTGAGGAAATGACTGAGACTACAAGTGGTGGTGTGCCCCTGTAATCCCAGCACTTGGGAGGCTGAAAACAGGAGTATCACTAAGAGTCTGATCTATATAGTGAGACACTCCCTGTACTAAATACATAAATAAAATAAAATAAAGTTGAAGATTTCTTAAAGAGTGTTCAAGCAATGACTACATGAAGTAAATTGGGTAATTTGTAAATTGCAGGTAAAATGTAATGCTAGGTACAGTAAAACTCCAAAAAGCTTAGATTTCTATAAAATTCTGGAACATGCTCTTGTGAGTTTAATTTGTTTGTCTAAATATTTTACATCCTAACCTTCATAAACTTAAGTTTTTCTTAATATACCCAACTTCTTTATTAAACTGAAGAATATTAATTTCTTACAGATACAACATTGGCAATGATGGCTTCTGCAGAGCAGAAGGGTCTTGTCCCCTTCAGCAGAAAGTCCTTGGAACTTATAAAGCAGCACATTGCTAAGAAGCACAGTGAGGAAAGTGAAGAGGATGATTTAAAGCCAAATCCTAGCTTGGCTGTTGGCAAAACGCTCCCGCTTAGTTATGGAAGCCTTTCTGGTGGGATGGTGTCAGAGCCCTTGGAAGATGTGGACCCATATTACTACAACAGAAAGGTAAGAAATTAATTAAAAGTTATGACTACATTTCTATGTTATTTTTCAAATGTGCAACAAATGTAGATAAAAATAGAATATTAACACACAAAGAAAGAATTTGAAATTATACAAAGCTGAATACATAGTATTTTCTTTTGGGAACACATGTATATAAGATTCTTATCAAATCTAGTAACTTATCTGACTTGTAGTTTGATTACTTATTACAATATTTTGCACTATACCTTAGTATAAATGATTTACTTTATGAGAATATGGTAAGTGACTATTTGTGGTTATCAGTCTTGAGTAACTAAAATTTCTGAGATGTACAAAATTTAGAACAGCTGGGGCTGAGGAGATAGCTCAGTGGAGTAAGTGCTTGCCTGGCAAGTGCAAAGTCCTGTGTTTGATCCCCGGTTCCACCAAAAAAACCCTAAACAAACAAACAAAAAAATTTAGAACAGCTAATTTGATGAGTTTTGTCAAAAGTGAGGAAAATATTCAATCTACATTCTTCATTTGCACTCATATGTTCAATTATTTGTGTCTTACCTCTAGGAAAACTTGAAAAATATACCAATATATTTATAGCCCTAAAGTTCATAGGATTATAGAATATTAAATATAAAAAATGTTGCATAGAAAAGACAGAGACTGTGTAGACTAATAAACCTGGAAGTGTCTTGATTGAGAAAGGAAGCCTTGACTAAAAACTTGAAGACTACTTCAAATTTTAGTAATGCAAATCAGAGACCTATTTATTTATGTTTTTTTTTTTACTAATAACAAACAACATTAATTTTATTTCCACTTATTTCATGCTCAATATATTCCCGTGCCTTAAGTCTTTGTTTCTTCAGTTTCTTCCGGGATATCTTTCTCTTCTGTGCAACTTCCTCTTCTGGTTTAGGAACAATTAGTTCCTTTTCAGTAAGCATCACCTCAATATGGCAGGGGGGAGCTCATGGATGGATTAATCTGGCCACAAGCTCTATAAGTACGGCCGCACATCTTGGGTGCTTTGTTCACCTGGATATGTTCAATTCCAGAGAATCTACATCTAAACCCTTAAGTTCAGTATTGCTCTCTGCATTTTTAAGCATGTGCAGCAAAAATTCAGCACTCTTTTTGGGCCACTGATCTTCTGTCCAGCCCCACTGTTTGGCCTGGGCACACCTACCAACTCCACTGTTGTAACACTGGAATGGTACACATTGCTTTTTCAATGTTACATTCTTCAGATACTTAGTGGTCTTTCAGATATGCGTGTCCTAGATGGCCTGGGAAGTTTCTTAATGTGAGCATGAAGATTTGAGCCTCTTGATTTGCATGATTTTGTGGAGTTTTCTGGTTTGAGACAGTAGAGAACCATTTTCACAGGTCACCTCAGGCCACTCACAGGAAGAGGAGGAGACCTTTTATGACGAGGCAAGGACAGAGACTGATTCTGGAATAGAGGAAAGGATGAGAGATGCTCTAACTGGAAACTCAGCTCTGCTGCAACTTTTGGGAAATAAGATGAGCTGATGCAGATATCAACATGGGTTTAATGTAGTGAACAAAGGGTGGGTGATGAGTACAGTGCTTAAGTAAAATTAGTCTGTGGCATTTGTCTAAACTGACATTACGATGCAAACATCAAGTAGCATGATGTTTTTGAAAACAGTCCTTTTAACGGTGACCCCGCCTTGCACCTTTTGTCCCAAGTGCACCATGTCAGTAAAACCAGGACTATCTTGGGAACTGACTTATTTTTTAATGTTGTTAGTTTTATCTTCTGTGTAATATTAATGAAATAAAACAAAAAATGTAAATAGCCAGTTAACCCTAATTATGTATGAAGATAATAAATGCATTTTCATTTGATTGAGGTTGTAAATATTCTTTGAAAGAAGAAAAGCACAGCTGTTCCAATCATTAAGAGTGTATTGCATAATTGATGCTATTATAGTGCAGCATTCCAATTTCACTTGACTTTTTTTTTTCCTCATAGACTTTCATGGTGTTGAATAAAAATAGAACCATCTTCAGATTCAATGCTGCTTCCATCTTCTGTACTTTGTCCCCCTTCAGCACTATTAGAGGAACAACTATCAAAGTATTGATACATCCATATCCTTTTCTTTTGGCTTCTTGAGTGTGTTTTAAAGGGCACTAATATGAAATCAATTATTCTATTAGCCAACTATTCCTGCAGATGGTTTGTTGTTCAGATTGATATCTTGTATTACACTGAAGCCTGCAAAATGTTGCAATAATTATTTCCTATATAAAATTAGGAAGTGTATTTTCTAATATTCTCAGTAGTAGTAAAAATCAACAAATATTAATTCACATCTCTTTATTTTTAACAAGAATTATACATATTTTGAACATTTACAATTATATTTTATTCCATGTGCATCTGAACACAGATGATAAAATTTATATTTTCAAATGTTATTGTTCATTATTTCTTGACTGTAACTTACTCTTTTCCAACTCTTAATGTTACTTAGTGTCCTGACTGATTTTATATTCATGACCATGATTAATTTTCCAGAATGGGGGCCAATAGTACAGTAAGTCATATAATTTTATTTTCATAATATCCTGTATAATAACATCTTGTTTCTACCATTTTACTTATTTTAATATCATATTTTAATGAATTATACATTGTATAATATTACACAATTTAACATTTATATTTTATACATGTTGTGGCAGAATTTTATAAAGTAGTATTTATATATGTATAATAATGTATGAAATTTCAAAATTAAAACAAACATGTCAGTTCATCAGTTTTAGTATGTTTCTACCTTTTCATTATTATTTGTTAGATTTTTTTTTTTTTCAGAACCAGGGATTGAACTCAGGCCCTTGCACTTGCCAAGGAAGCGCTTATTCTACTGAGCCATCTCCCCGGCCCTGCTAGATTTTAATTATGTCTGTTTCTCAATGAATCAGATTAATACTTGATTCTTTAATAGTACATTTATTTCATGGTGTAAAACAGATGGCATTTTATTGAAAACTCAATTATTAATAATTAATATTCCTGTGCCTTGGGTCTTTACTGTTACAACACCAAATATGATTTTTTTCTAGCTCACAAAATCTTCCATTTATTAAGAAATTCTTAGTGTCCTAGTCTACTTCCCTTCTTAACGGATGTAAACAGTCTCACATACATAACACTTTTTTTAAAATTTTTTTTTGAGCAGATCATATTTATTGAGAGAAAGAAAGCTCCTATCCCAAAAGAGGGACAGGAGGGAGGGGCCGAGCGGGTAGTTCCCACCACCCCCCATAAGACTTTAATGGTAAAGCATCTGTTAAATTTTCTAGGGATGAAAGCTTACTGAAAGTTACGTCTTGAACTTTATTCTTAAAAACTGTTGGCTTTGGAAGGTTTACTTTACACAAGTTCATCAGAGAAATTCTTTATCTTGTGTCTTTGTGTACTTCATTATCCATTTTTAATTATTGTGCAATCACATGGAGTCATTTTGCTGTTTTCATAATTAACCTAAGTAGTATGAAAACCCAGCATCTTGTTGAAAGAGGACTTGTGGAAAAGTTGGCAGTCAAATTTCATAGCTGATGCCACAAGATCAACTGTCCTAGAAACTCTATCTGAAAGCATTGTGGTGAGGCTCAAGGGGCACTTGCTGCTTTGATTGTTATCTGATTAGTTGGTTTTACCTGCCAAATAGAAATGTGTTCACGTTTTCATGACTTGTTTGTAAATACCATACAGCTATCATAAACATAATATTTCTGGAAGGACACAGTACTATTCTTACTTTCACTAATGTAAAAATTTTTCTGCAGGCATACCTTGCTTGGAATTTATACATTTGAAATACTTGTAAAAGTGATTGCAAGAGGTATCTGGGCAGGACATTTTTCTTTCCTTGGGGATCCTTGGAATTGGCTTGATTTCAGTGTGACTTTGTTCGAGTAAGTATTTCTTACTTAAGTGGCAACATCTCAACCTTTTGTGAAAATAATGCTTCCAGCTTAAAAATTAAGATTTTCAAACACTTTGGCTTGCAAAGCTCGTGCAAGTAAGGAATGTATCATAACTTATACCGAGTCTCTCAGTCAGTATATCTGATGGAAATGAAAGAATACGTTTTCTACTTTTCTATCCTGAGCAAGAATACTGGTGTTTTAACTTATGCATTTCATATGTCCTTTGAGCAAGTAGATCATTCCCCAATAGTAAAACAGTATCCCAGAGTATGAATTCTCAGTTCCTCAGTCAGTGTGTCATTTAGCCACCTTGCTTGAGTTCAGTAACATATGAAGTATAAGAATGAGGTATTTTAAAAATTAGTCATATGTATGTTTTACATATTTTTATTGGTTTTGTCTGCAGTACATAGTGTGTACATCCTTTGTGTGGGGTTGCTGCAGGCTCAGGGCACAGCCCAATTACATTTTTCATCCTTCTCCCCTCCCCACTTACTCAGTCCCCTTGGAATCTGAGAAAGGTATCTGTCCCTACTTGATATAATCTGTCTCTTATTTTTCTCCTTATTTATAATTTCGGTTTATTTTAAGTGCAAGCAAATTTCTGCAGTGCTTTGTACAATTCCAATTATTTCTAATTCTTCCATTTGGTGTATTTTTATAGACATGGAAATGCTCACAAGCACCACATTCTGATTAAAACTAATTTTAAGTGACATTCTGTTTGGTCAATTTATCTTTAGAAGATAAGCTTTATAAAAATTTAAGTAGTGTCTTTTATATTGTCAACAATAAAAACAGAGCAAATAATCACTATAACTGCTATTATGAGCTCCATGATTACTATAAGTATGTTCTTTATTCCTCTTATTGCAAGACAATATTTACATACTTAGCTAAAATCATTTAAAGAGCACCTATGTATTAGGTGCTCTTTCATGCACTTAGAAACAATATCTCATTTAATCTCTACACAAGCCTCTGAATCAAGAAATATTATCCCCAGTTTCCAATCGAAGATACTGTATAAAAAAGATTAGCTAACTTTCTCCTGTTACACAGCAAGTGGTGGAACCTACATTTCTATGAAGGCGGTCTGCCTGCAGGGTCTGGGCCTCGGACTGAAATGCACTGCCCCTTCTGTAGCCAATCACTGCTCACCATCTTCCAGTCAGTTGCTCTCCTCCTGATTTTCAACCTCGCCATTATTCTCACAGCCACCATTAGCTGCTGTAAATCTCATGCTTTTAAAAAAATCTACAAAATTTTCTATCTTATCTGTATTATCAGTAATATAATAATCCAGTACTTATAAGAATAATGTGGAATATTTGATATACAAGAAATGTGGAATATTTGACATGCAAGAGTAGTTAGCGTCAAACTGCTGTAAACACTCATAATTAGTTTGTTGATTAATATTTACTTCTTTCCCTTGTTTGTAACAATTTTTGTCTTCTAAACAACAATAAAATTATTTGAAAAATGAAAATGATCTAAATAAGTAAACTACTTCAATGTGAAATTTTAAAATAAATTTCAAAGAGCATAAAAAGCTGAACATCAATAGCAGAGACTCAGTATGATTTGTCAATAACTCTAACTTACTTCTACAGGATTGTAACAAGATTCTCACCTCTAAACATAACTTACAAGCTTGAGGTTATAAGAACTTTGAGAATTTTGAAAGTCATTCCTTTAAGCCATGGTAAGAAATGTCGTTGAATATTTTTTATTGTGTTACACACACACCTATATAGTCATTTGAACTCTCTTGCTCCTCAGAGAACTTGGTAAATTGACAACAGTTTCTATTTTAGATTTCTGATAATAGTCTGGGCAGATGTCTAGATACCTCCTCTATTGTTCATTGGATCAAGAAAACAATTGAAAGAAACCAAGTAATGTAAAATATGACATTTCACTTTGCTGAGAGCTTGCACAGGATGCAGTCTGCATACTATAAATTTTGAAGGTGTTTATGAAACACAAAATAAATTGTCTGTGCTATTGCAGGTTCTTTTAATCCAGAGAGGTTATCACTACTTTACAAATACATGCTCTTCCTGTGAGCAGACTGAGATGACCTGTGAAAATGGTTCACTACTCTCTTGACCCAGACAACCCCACAAAATCATGCAAATCAAGAGGCTCAAATCTTTGCGTTCACTTTAAGAAACTGTCCAGGCCATCAAGGGTATGCATATCCCAACAGCCACCAAGTATCTCAAGGATGTCACATTAAAGAAGCAATGTGCGCCACTCTAGCATTGTAATGGTGGAGTTGGTAGGTGTGCCTAGGCCAAACAGTGGGTCTGGCCACAGGGTCCGTGGCCAGAAAGAGTGCGGAACATGCTTAAAAGTGCGGAGAGTAGTGCTGAACTTAAGGATTTAAATCTAGATTCTCTGGTTATATCCAGGTGAACAAAGCATCCAAGATCTGCCACCTTACTTATAGAGCTCATGGCCGAATTAACCCATACATGAGCTCCCCCCTGCCATATTGAGATGATCCTTACTGAAAAGGAACAAATTGTTCCTAAACCAGAGGAGGAAGTTGCACAGAAGAAAAAGATATCCCAGAAGAAACTGAACAAACAAAAACTTACGGCACAGGAATAAATTAAGCATAAAATAAATACAAATAAAATTAATGTTGTTGGCTATTAAAAAACCCCACAAATATGTATAAAGATAGGAGCAGGGCCTCAGACATAGCTCAGAGGTATAAATGCCTGCCTGGCAAGCACAAGGTCTTGAGTTTGATTCCCAGTACAAAAAATAAATAGGTATAAACAAGGAAATCAGCTGTTGTACAGTACCAACATAAGAAAACCCAGCCATTCTCAGGCAGAAGATAAAAGTGTGATAATATAATAGATGAAAGCAAGTAACTTTAAGGTGAAAGGGTGATAAAAATTAAGATACCTAAGGTGATTAGTTAGTGGTCATAAGAACAGTAAAGTGTAGTGCCATTGGTGCTTTAAATAATGCCACTGTGAAAAGAAAGAATAGAGATCTTCTTTGCTGACCAAAAATGAGATGGAGCAATGGGAAAGAAAAAACTAAAATCCATTTCATGTAGAATTAGTGATCCTGAAAAATAAGCCAGCTAAACTGAAAAAGTTAATTATTCAAAAATATGTTAGAAAATCTTTTTTGATTTTTGTAGCAGAAGGAAAAAATTACTTACAAATGGAAAGGTCTCACCTTATACTAGACAATAAAACATACACTTAGACACAGTATAGATTATCAAGAAGCATTAACAATTAGTATTAAGTAAATCCTACCATCAATCAAATAGAGCCAGAGATTTCTGGGAAAGTCATTTTTGGACTGCCTTATAATAATAGGAGAATGTGAGAAGGGAGGTTGAGACACAAAAATTCTATACATGTATGTCACTTTCACAGAAAAATGTTGTGACCCATGTAAGAGCTCTTAAATTTTGTGTCTCTATCTTTCTTGAATAATTGTCAGGAAAGACATGAAAATAAGGTATCCAATAATGGCAACAATTAATTCAAAAATAAATCAGAATGATCTCTGAAACAAGTCCAGCAGAGGACAAATTTCAAATTACTAGTGTTTGTAGAATATAAAGCAAGAGTTCCCATATAGACATCTGTGATCCATTCTTGAACTCAAGGTACATTTTATTTTTGGAAAATTTTGAAATATATGCCAATATTATAAAATTCTTCAAAATCTAAACTAACTCAGATTAATTGCCAGCTGCACTCATTTCTGATGGGCAGTATACTTGTTGTATTGATCAGCTTCCTCTTTCAGGTCAGGCATTCCTATCCAAGTTCTCTCAATGTCTGCTCCATAAATTCTACCTTTCTGTCAAGCCCTTGAAAAGATTTGAATGCTGCTTGTCCTACAATGTACGATACAAAATATATCATAGCTCACCATTGTAACTGTCGAGATTCTAAGTTTATACTATTAACAACTAATAAATCAGAATAAGAACATGCAATAAAGGAAATATGATTTTTTTATCTTACATGGTGAAATAAGAGGTTGTATGGTCTTTTCATTTATTTTTTTATTTTCTGTGATCCTGAAAATCTAACCCAGGGCTTACCAGTGGCTCCTGGCATGCTGGGAAATGTTATATCACATGGTTGCCCATAGCCCTCAGTCTTGCAAATTTTTTAATGTGGAGATTTATGTGTTAGTTTAAAGTAATAATTGATGGCTAGAGAGATAGATCAGTGCACCAGCGCCTGCCTGGCAACACCAGGTCTGGAGTTTGATCCCAAGAACCATAAGATAAAATAAAATAAAATAAAATAAAATAAAATAAAATAAAATAAAATAAAATGTGACAATATCTCTCAAAGCAAACATATTTAACCCAAACACAAGAAAAAAGAAAATTGAATCAGGGAAGACACATTGCATTGTAAGGGAAATTTTTAAAAAATCTGCTGTGTAGGGTGACTTTCCTCTATGGTTCTGGCTCTGCAAGAGGTTAAGTCAGCAAGTTCTCTTAATTTGAGCAGTGTGAGACTAGTCTGGAAAATGGAAGGAGGCCTTGCTTTCCACTAAACCAATAAATACATTTTCAGTTATCATAGCAATAACAAATAACTATTCTCATGTTAATGATAATAAAACAGCCATAGAAACACTGCTAATTTCTTCAGTATCAGAAAGTTATATTATCTCATACGTTTTTGAGCTGAGCAGTTCCTAAATACACACAGACAAAGAACTCTGAAGAAAGCACAAAAAACACAAAAAAGGGCAGAGGGGAGGAAAAAGTTAGTTTATGTGCCAAAACATTAATGCCAATTTTGCAAAGAAGTATAATTGCATAATTTTTCCTGTTTTCAGTGTTTCACACTTCTTATTTAAAAGAAATATGAAAGTTCTTCAATAAATTCAGCTTTGAATTAGAATTCTGGATTAGAAGAATTATTCTCATAAAAGTAGTTTCCTTCTATCAGTAGATTATCCACATTACTAATTGGTATAATTTTTGTCCACAGGTTTTGTTTAACTAGATCCAAATTTGAATTATTAGAATTAATTAAAGAATAGTGTACTGCAGTTTTTAATCATTTATAGTTATAACAATTTCAGCCCATTTTAATTTATAATTTATATAGCAATTTTGCTTGCATTTGACAGAGGTAGATGGTATGACATACATATTCAAGAAAGAACCTCTGATTCTTTCTGTAGTAAAGAGAAACAACCAGAACCACCCATCATTATAAATACTGTACCTGAATTATTTCATTAGATATTATACTTTAACATTAATACAGACACTTCAAAGTTTGACTTTTATTCACATTGGTAGCATAGAACTATATAAAGAGACTTTAGACAACAGGTGCGTTCACTTCATAAGAGCAGTGTTTCTATTTTATCATAAACACACATTTGTCTTTCCAGGTCTGAACTCAACGGTAGGGATTCTGATCCATTGTCTGAAGAAACTTGCTGGTGCCATTGCCCTAACTCTATTTTTTCTGAGCATATTTTCTCTAACTGGGATGGGTCTCTTTATGGGCAACCTGAAGCATAAATGTTTGTGGTGGCCCCAGGAAAATGAAAATGAAACCCTATACAACAAAACTGGAAACCCACATTACATCCCAGGTAAGACTCATTCACCATCTGTGTAAAAATTTTAAACTTCTCAAAGACAGAGGAGTCTTCTCAGAAATAAACACTCAACTTCAAAGCCAACTACTAGTTGGTCCTAACTAGTGTGCTTAAACACAAGTTTGGTTCAGTTTCACTGATGAGGATAGCAGTGTTCCCAATCTTCAGCAAGTTACGTCAGGAGAACTGAAATTTTGCAGATGATATGCTTTATAAAAAGTACAACAGTGTTATTTACAATTTCATTAGGGAGATCTTAAAGTATGGTAGTTGTACTGTAATAGTTTCATTCAATAAATGTGCTTTGTATATGAATGTAAATTTACACATTAAAATTTTTGAGATGAAAGGTAAAAATCAAAACATGGCCTACATTACAGAAATTCTTACCATTGTTGGGGTTCACAAATGAGTTTGTGCCAAAAGTACTGTGAGCTCTACCTTCACTAATGAATATATTTTGAACATGAAAATAACAGAGTAAACATTGATTAATTTTTAAACATTAGTAATTCACATGTCTTTTCTCTTGTCTTCATCATAATTGTTTCAGAAGAGGCATTGATATTCCTTACTTGGTTGTGAGCAATGAAATGAGAATGCAATGACATTAAGTGACTGTTGCAGGATATTATAATTATTAGGTAGCAACACTATGACTGTAGCCAAGCTCAGACATTTTTGAACTATTCCGTTAGACAATATGTTCTTATTGGATTTGTCTTTCAAATTCAAACTATAAGGTCTTTCCTGAAAATATTTAAAAAAATAAGTACCCCTATTATATGTTAATAAATCTTTATTGTCTTTCTATTGTATTTTATTTCCTTTCTGCATATAACAATTTCTAAAACAATGAAATATTTGACTTGGTTTATGATGATGCGAACAATAGAGAATTATTTATGTGAGCATGTCACACCCTCTCTCGGGGCCCTGGTGATGAAAATGAAAGAACGTGGAGATTAAATCTGGCATTCCCACTGGCATTCTTTCGGTTTCTTTTTTAAAAGATAATAAAAAATAGTAATAACATTACAAATAATACAGAATTTCACTAAACAAAATAATAATAGAAATTCAATAATGACTTTTATATCGCACAATGTCCTCAAATTAGTTGTTTTGATTGCCAGGTATAAGCAGGTAAAGTTGGTTAAAAGATTATAAGGAAATAAATAGAAAAAAATGATGCATTAACTGTTCCTTTCAATAGACCAGGAGAAATCAACAGTATAATTACCCAAGATATCTCATATATATACATAAGTATAGCTTTTCTCCTTCCTTCTTTAGTTTGCTTATCTTTTTCCTCCCAGTTGTTCCTTTCTTTTGAACAGATTCTTTCACTTTCACAGTATCTATCATACCTCTCAGATTTTATTTACTCTTTCAGGCACTTATACTAGAGAGACAACATGATGTTTGCACATACAGCTCTGATTTATTTCATTTGTCAGTATGGTCTCTAAATCCATTCATTTACCTATCAAAGCATCAAGTTTATAATTTTTATAGCTGAGTAATACTCCATTGTGTAAAAATGCTATATCTTTTTTTTTTATCTATTCCTCAGTTGATGGGCATTTGTGTTGTTTCCAAGATTTAGCTATGAAAACTTGCACTGCTATAAACATGGATGCATTTGTTGTTGGTTGACTTCATAATAGCCATTCTTTCTGGGTTAAGGTGTAATCTCACTGTTATTTTAATTTGTATTTCACAAATTACCAATGATACTGAACATTTCTTCATATTTTTTGCCATTTGTATTTCTTGATCTAAGAAGTGTATGCTCATCTCAGATGTCCATTTATGGATTGGGTCATTGAATTTTGGGGGTCTGATTTTAAAAAATCATTATATGTTCTTTATATGTTATGTCTTTTTGTCTGAGGGACAACTACCTAAAAAAGTTTTCCCAATTCATGGCTTTTCTTTTTCACTCTGTGGGTGATTTCATTTATACAGATTAGCATTTTAAACCTTTCTACATTCTACCTATTACATTTTGTCAAATGACATGTCAAGAATTGTGAAAAATATTATTTATAAGATATTGTTAACTTAATATCTGTGGTAATGTTCTTAAAAATAGAATACTTGATATCATTTTTAATAAGTTTATTGGTACAATTTACATGGATAAATAGAACCTACTCATAAAAGAGAATTTGTATATGATATAATCATTTGCATATGATATAATCTTGATTTCTCTTTTTTCCCAGTCTCTTCCCCTCCATTAAACCCTTATTACTTCCTTTATTTATAAAATGTTATTACCACCTTACCTATTTTATCTTAAAATTATGTTTGTTTCCTTTCCCCTTCTCCCTTCCTGTTTCCTTTTCCCATTTGAACAATTTCTACTTCATATATATATATATATATATATATATATATATATATATCTTTATATATATTTTGGTCCTTATTTACACTTTCAGTTTCTCACACAAGAAAAACTGTTTGTCATTTACACATGTGTGTCCAATTTATTTCACTTAAGGGTCTTTTTCAAGGTTCATTCATTTAGAAATGATTGAAACTTATCCTTCATTTTTGCTAAGTCATACTCCATTATATGAAAAAGTCTTTTTTGTTTGTTTGTTTGTTTTTTACCATTTGTTGGCTGATGAGCATTTGGGCTGTTTATAAGAGTTAGCTCTTTCAAGGGCCAGCCAAATAGCTCAGTGGATTATAGAGTCTGCAAGCAGGTGCAGGGGCCACAGGTTAAATCCCCAGGCTTGCCTCGCTGGCCCCAACCCCGGGGCATGCTGAGATGGCAATTGAGACCAAGCATGGTCTCACGAGCCTGTAATCCCAGCTCTTGGGAGGCTGTAAACAGGTGGATCACTATGAATCTGATCTAGTAGTGAGACCCTGAACACCCTGTAGACCCTTCTCTAAAATACAAAACAAAAAAAAAAGAGTTATTACAAATTCTGCTACTAAAATATATGGAAATATATATATTGTCGTGGTATGATGTCTTAAATCTTCTGGGAAGAAACCCAGAGGGGGAAGAGTTGGATCAAATGGGACCTCTCCTCGGTAGTGTCCCAAATTTTCTGATCAAGAAGATAATGGGGCCAAAGAGGAAAGTGATCGATGACGTAGAGTGTGCCTAAGGAGAGTCACATGGGGAGAAGACACTCTCTCAGGCTTTCACAGAGAGCACATTGGCCAAGCATTGGCCGTGACTCATCCACATGACTGACACTGACAAAGGTTCTACAATTGGAGATACAGGATCTCAGGATAAATCCTGAGGGCATTTCACTGACCTTGTCAGACCAAAAAGCTACAACTCTTGTTGCACAGGTCCTGCTTTACCTTGGTCTTAACCATCCAGTAGAAAAGTATGAAGATGAAATATAGGAAGTAAAGCCATGTTGTTATGTTGAGCTGTGGGGGACTCAGGTCAATAATTTCTGACATTGCCAGTTAAACAGAAGACCCAATGCTATTGTGGGCTACTGGACTCTTTTAGAATATTTTGCTGAGTTTACACACCTATAATATTCAACAACGGAACTTAAAAAAATTGGGGTATAACTATGAATGTCCATTTTGTATCTGTGTATTCAAAGTGGTTGGGATAGATATATAGTTGCATTCTCTTAATGAATAGAATGATTTTTTCTAATGGTGTTTGTAAGTAGGATCACAAGTCTGCATCTTGTACAACAATTAACCACTAAGAAGAATATATGCAGTGTATTATTTGTTGAAACTGTACTTTCGATTTGATCTGAAACTGTCTCATTGCTATGTGCTTATCAATAAAACTTTGAAAAGGAAAAAAAACAAACAAACAAAAAAAATGGGACCTCTGACTCTAGTTTTTTGAGGACTCTTCATACTAATTTCTACAGTGATTGCACCTTTCTATGCTGCTCTAAACAGTGGGAGAGGGTTCTGTTTTTTTCTCAGAGACCCTCTAAAATTTATTGTTTGATTTCTTCATAATAACTATTCTTTGTGGAGTGAGGTAGATTGGAATCTTAGGGATTTTTATATTTACATTTTGAATGACCAGTAATGTTGAATAATATTTTCATACAATTATTTGCTGTTTGTATTTCTTCATTTAAGAAGTGTATGTTCGTGCATGATGCTCATTTTGGATGGGGTTTTTCAATTTGAGGGGTTTGGCTTTTTTAATGTTTTTATGCCATGATACGAATCCTTTGTCTGAAGCATAATTGGTTAAATTTTTTCCATTCTATTGTTTATATTTCATTCCATTAGTAATTTATTTTGCTGTGCAAAAGCTTTGCAGTAGGATAAGATGCCAGTTGTTGATTTTTTGTTATATTTCCAATTTTTTCAGGGTTTTGTTCTTGAAATCTTTGACTACATCGTGACTGCAAAAGTTTTACCTATTATCTTTCCTAGCAGATTTAATATTTCTGTTTTAATATTTAGGCCTTTGGTCCACCTCAATTTTAGTATAGTGAACTGTGAGAGACATGGCTTTAGTTTTTGGCAGGTGGAAAGCCAGCTTATGTAGCACCATTTATTTAAAAGCCTTATTTCTAGTTAATATGGTTGGCCCCTTTGTTAAATATAAGGTGTCTGAATATGTTTGGAGTTGTTTCTACATCTTCTAATCTGTTCCTAATCTGTTCCTGGACATTCAACAGTGTTTCTTTCTTTGTTAATTATTATTATTTTTTTTTGGCATAACTGGGGATTCAACTCAGACCCTTGTGCTTGCCAGGCAAGCACTTATTCTACTAAGCCATCTCCCCAGCCTCTCTTTGTTTACTTTTCCAAGTACCTTGCAGTTTTATCATAGTAGCTTTGTAGTATAATTTCAAGTCAGAGATTATGATACCCCTGGCCTTTCTTTTATTGACTAGGATTGTTTTTGCTTTTTTGTGTCTCCTCAGTTTCCAAATCAGTTAGGAATGTTTTCTCTAGATCTGTGAGGAATGCTGGTGGCATTTTGATTGAGATTGCACTGTTTGTATCACAATTATAACAATTTTTGGGGAGTTTGGCCATTTTCACTGTGTTGCTTTGCCCTACCTATGAGTACTATCAAGGTAATACTTTCTTCCAAGAATGATTTTGGGAGTATTGCTTCTCTTTCAATTTCATGAAAGAATGTCAGCAGTACTGACATAAAAATCTCTGAATTTCTTAGAGAATTCAGTGGTAAATCCATTAATATCTGTTTATTTTTGTTATTGTCTGTTTTGGAAATGATGTATCTCCATTTTATGATATCCTCTTCAATCTACTTTTGCAGAATACTATAATTTTATATATACAGATATATATCTTTAAACTTCCTTTATAAAATTGATTCCTAAATATTCCATTTTTTGTAATACTCTTGTGAAAGGTATTATTTCCATAATTTTTCTCTCAGCAAGTTTTATGTCGTGTGATGGAATGTTATTGATTTTGGAGTGATGACTGTATCCAGCCACCTGACTAAATTGAGTTATTAAATCTAGAAATCCTTTTGTGGAGTTTTTGGGGTCTTCAAGGTAGAAAATTATGTCATCTACAAATAAAGATTATCTACCTTCTACTTTTTTATCCTTGTTCTTTTTACTAGTTTTTCTTATCTAATTGCCTTGGCTAAAGTTTCCAGAGCTGTATTGAATAGGAGTGGTAATACTGAGTACCTTCCTTGTTTGAAAATGAAAGCTTTTTTTTTATCATTTCATATGATATCAGTTGGTTTGTCATAATTAGCTTTTTATAGATTCAGATGGATACCATCTATTAAAATTTTAAAGGTTTTCTTTAATCTTGAATGCATGTTGAGCTTTGTCAAATGCTATTCTTACATCTACTGAGATGATCTATATGATTTCTGTCTTTGGCTCTGTTCATATGGTGTATTAAATTTAGTGATTTTCTTATATTGCACAATCTTGAATTCATTGGCTGAATCCTTCTTGGTCCTGGCTTATAGTCTTAAACATTCACTGAAGTTCTGTTTGCAAGTATCTATTGAGGATTTTTGCATTTATGTTCATTAGAGAGATTAGTCTATAATTTTGTTTGTTCATTGGATCCTTCTCTAGTTATGGTATCAAGGTAATTCTCTCTTCCTTGAATGATTTAAGAGCATTTCTTACACTTCAGTTCTATTAAAGAGTGCCAGCAGAGTGCCTTTAGATCTTCTCTAAATTTCTTGTACAATTCATGGTGAATCTGTCACAACCTCCGTGTGTGTGTGTGTGTGTGTGTGTGTGTGTGTGTACATTTTCAATTACATCTTCAATTTCTTTGAAAGATATTCTTTTACTTAAAATTTTCATACCTGCTTGATTTATCTTTGTTAACCCATATGTATTTAGAAATCTTTCCATTTCTTTGGTGCTTTCATCTTTAATAAGTACAGGTCCTTGAAGTAGTTATTCATGTTTTTCTGCCTTTCTTCAGGATTTATTGTGGTTTTAGCATTGTCATTCCTAATTGCATGAATTTCAGTCATTGCTTTGCTCTTTTTTTGTAATATTGGCTAATATTTCCTTAATTTTATTCAAACTTTTCAGAAAACAACTCTTCAATTCATTGATTCTTTGTGTTATTTTTTGTCTTTATTGCATTAACTTCTGCTCTGGTCTTTATAATTTACTCCTACATATGAACTTGGGACTATATTTGTTTGTTTTTAAAAAAAATTTGAAGAAAGTACATGTCAAATTTAAAACAGAAAAAACTTAAAAGTGTTACAGAATTTCAGTTAACAAAGTATTATGAATTTTGTAGCACTTTTTTGCAACACATGGAGTTGTCTTCTATTCTGGTTTGTGTGTAGTTCTCCCCCCAAAGTCTCATGCAGTCATGGGCAGGCTTAAAGTTCATGATTAACTCATGATCTACTGGGATTATGGTTGTGAATGTTGCTGGCATTATGGGTGTGAGATTATGGGTGTGAGTACTGCATTCAACCTGGGGCAGATAGCCTGCATGCAACTTAATGGAGACAGATTTGCTCTCTGTTTCCATTGTTGATGCTACTCCTCCCTTTTCACTTTCTGCTCTTTGCCGCTGCCATGAATGGCTGCCCTCTGCCATGTGTAATCTGCCTTGGAGCCAGTTGAATATGCACTAAAACCTCCAGTACCTGTGAGCTAAACAAACCTTTCCTTCCTTTATTTTGAGTGTTGGGTATTTGTTCCAGCAATGAGAGAAAAGTAACTGAGACAACTTCCAACCAGTTATTCATATTACCAGCTTACACATATAAAACAAGAAGAAAGAAAAAAAGAAAGAAATGTATCAGAAATTAAGAAGAGAAAAAGTACAAACAATAGAAAAAAGGAGACAATACATTAGGTATTATTGGCTCCTCTCCATAGACCAGCAGACATGCCCAGTAAACTATCCTGCTTACATACATAAATGCATCTCTTCTCCCCACTTCCTCTCCTGTCCTACTCCTGAAATAGGTAACTCTTTCTTTTTGGATAAGTTCATTCCCTTTTCCCATTACCTATTGTACCCTTAAGATTCCATTTTTCTCTTTCAGGTTCTCACACTAAGCAGACAATATGATGTTTGCACATGAGGGTCTGATTTATTTCACTTAAGAGTATGTTCTCTAGTTGCACCCATTTATTGACAAAAGACTCAAATTTATCCTGTTTTATAGCTGTGTAATACTCCATTATGTAAAAATACTGCATTCTCTTTATCCATTTTCAGTTGATGGGCGTCTGGGTTGTTTCCCGGGTTTAGCTGTGACAAACTGTGCTGCTATAAACATGGGTACACATATATGTGTGCTATGAGGTTTCCCATTCTTCTGCAAAAATATCCAGGAGGGCAACAGCTGGCTTGAATGGAATCCTAAATCGTAGCTTTTTAAGGAATCTCCACACTGTTTTCCCTAGTGGTTGTACCAGTCTGCACTCCCACCAAAAGTGGAGATGGTTCCTTTTTATCCACAACTCCTCCTGTATTTGTTGTTGGATGACTTCTTGATGCTAGCCCTTCTTTCAGGGGTGAGATGAAATCTCAGTTTTGTTTTAACTTGCATTTCTAGAATGACCAACGCTGTTGAACATTTTTCATATATTTACTTGCCATTTGTCTTTCTTCATCTTAAAAGTGTATATTCATCTCAGATGCCCATTTTTGAATTGGGTCTTTGAAACTGGGGAGGTCATGATTTTTTCAATGTTCTTTATATGTTCTAGATAAAACATATCTAGAGGGATATTTGTTAGAGGGATAATCAGCTATATTTTTCCCAGTTTGTGGGTATTTCTTTTACTCTGTTGAATATTTGTTTTGAAGTGCAGAAATTTTTCAAAAGAAATGATTCTAATTTGTTGATTCTTTGAAGTATTTTCCATGCAGTTTGGTTTTTGTTCATGAGCTATCTACCTATCCCTATGTCTTTAAATTTTCTACTAAAATTTTCCTCTAGGATATTTTGTGTTTCTGTTTTAATGTTTAAATCTTTTATTGATTTTGACCGTATCTTTGTGCATGGTGATAGGCATGTGTCTAGTTTTAACCTTTCACATGTGGAAAGCCAGTTTTTCCTTCACTATTTATTAACGAGGCTACCTGTCTTCCAGTGAACATGTTTGGTCCCTTTTTCAAAGTTAAGGTGGCTGAGAGTGTTTGCAGTTGTGTCTGCATCTTCTAATTTGTTCCACTGATCATCCAGTCTATCTCTGTGGCAGTGCCATACATATTTCATCACAGTATCTTTATAGTATAACTTCAGATTGGGGATTTTTGATACCTCCTGCCTTTCCTTTGTTTCACAGGATTGCTTTTCATCTTCTGGATCTTTTCTGGTTCCAATGAATTTGAGGCAAGTTTTCTCTAGCAAAGTGAGTTATACTAATGGTATTTTAATGTGGATTTCATTGAATCTGTACAATAGTTTTAGGAGTATGGCCATTTTCACAATATTGGTTCTCTTATCCAGGAGCACAGAGTATCCTTCCATTTTCTCAAATCCCCTTTTCAAGTCTTTTTTCTCTGAGTACCATAATTTTCACTGTATAAATCTTTTGCTTCTTTTGTGTGATTGATTCCTAAGTATTTCATTCTTTTTGGTGTTGCTGTGAAAGGTGTGGTTTCTCTAATTTCTGCCTCAGTGCATTCAATTTTGTGTACAAAAATGATTTTGGGTATTGACTTTGTATCCTGATACATTGCTGAATTTGGTAATTAAATGTACAATCCTTATTCCTTTTGTTTATCTCTCTTGTTTAATTGCTATGGCTAATGTTTCCTGAATTATATTGAACAGGAGTGGAGACAGTGGACATCTTTGACTTGTTCTTGATTTTAAAGTGAAACTTTTCAGTTTTTGCCAATTTAGTATAATGTTGGTTGTTGCTTTCTCATAGATGGCTTTAATCAGGTTGAGATAAACAAACAATCTATTCTAATTCTCTGCAGAGTTTTTTTTTTTAATCATGAATGAGTGTTGGTCTTTGTCAAAATGTTTGTATGCATCTGTTGAGACAATTATATTGGTTTTATTGTTGACTCTATTGATGTAGTGTATTAATTACATTTATAGATTTGCATATTTTGAACCATCTTTGTATTCCTGGAATGAATCTCACTCAGTCATTATGTAGAATCTTGATTTGTTGCGTTCCATTTGCTAGTATTTTATTGAGGATTTTTGCATCTATATTCATTAGAGAAATTGACCTGTAGTTCTCTTTGTTAGTGTTTTGTTTTGTTTTTTAGTTTTAGAGTCATAATGATTCTTGCCTTTAAGAATGAGTTTGGTAGTATTACTTCTCTTTAAATTTCATTGAAGAATTTAAGAAATGTTGGCATTAAATCTTCTCTAAATTTCTTATTAAATTCTGCTTTGAATCCAGTGGTACCTGAGTTTTTTTTTTCTTTTTAAAGTTTTTACTATATTTTCAATTTTGTTTCAGGCTATTGGGGTATTCAGAGTTTGTATATCTTCTTGACTTAGCTATGGCATTTCGTATGTATTTAGAAAACTGTCCATTTCCTCTGTGTTTCCAATCTGTGAGAGCGAAGTTCTTGGAAGCAGGTATTTATGTTCTGAATTACTATAAGGTCTGTACTGATTTCACTCTTTTCATTCCTTATTGCATGAATTTGGACTTTTTTCTTTCTTTCTTTTTTTTTATTATATTGGCTAGGGGTTTATTAATTTTATTTATTTTTCACAGAATCAAATATTTGATTCATTTATTCTTTGTATCAGTTTCTTTGTCACCAATACATTAATTTGCACTCTAATCTTAATAATTTCTTGCATTCTCTGTGCTTTAGACTTAACTTGCTCTTCTTTTTCTGACTGGGTTTCATCTCTATGTTTCTGTATTTGATTCTTTACTTCAGGTACTATGAGTTCAGAGAATTCTTTTTTTATTTCAGAAAAGAATTCCACTCTGAGTTCCTCTATAACTTTCTGCTGTTGCTTATTTACTATCAACGCTATTAATTCATACATTTGAGCTGAGCTAGTGTCCTCTGCGCTTGTTCTGGGTGGGCATTGGGTTTCCTCCATATGTTTCTGCATTTGATTCTTTACTGCAGATGCTATTAATTCAGGGATTTCTTTTTTCATTTCCAATCTGAGTTCCTCTATACCTTTCCGCAGTTGTTTCTTTATTTCAGAAGCTGTTGATTCATTAATTTCTGCTGTGTGACTCCCAATTTGTTCTGTGTTAGTGTCCTTTGCGCTTGTTATGTGTGGGCTTGGGGTCTGAGATTGCATTTGCTCCTTCTTGTTGTCATTTTGTGTAGCACTTTGGTTATATAACCTTAGCACCTATGAAATTCAGATGCAAATCTACAAAGTTTGGATTTACACAGCTGTGCCTGGCTTGAGTCTGGCTGCTGTGCTCAGCTCTCTCCTGCTGCTGCCCTTGGTAGTGAACCTGTTGTGCCCCTCTGGAAAGATGTTCTGCTCCTGAACTAGCTGGATGGTTCTGTCCCCTACTCTCTCTGCAGGGATTGCAGCTTCAGGGTTTCACCCCAGACCAGTATGCCAGGCCTGAGCTGAGTCTGAAGGGGACAAGGTGGAGTAGGGGGGAGAGGCAGCTCTCCCACACACTCACTGGGCCTGGCCTAGGACTGGATCTCTCTTCTTTTTCTAGTAGCTTGAATTGTAGCATTAGAATGTTTATTTGGTCTTGTTCTGTTTTCCTAATGTGTGAATTTATCACTACAAATTTTTCTCTTAAGACAACTTTCTTTGCATCTCACAGGTTTTAGTAGGATGTATCTGCATTTTCATTTTATTGTAATATTTGTGAGTTTAGGAGGTTATTTAATTTCTATGTGTTTATGATGGTTTTGTAGTTTCTTTTGTCAATAATTTAGAGGTTTATTGCACTGTGGTCAAACAGTATGCATGGTATAATTTCAATTCCTTTGTTTTTCTTTTTTGTAGAACCAGGGATTGAACTCAGGCCCTTACACTTGCCAGGGATGCACTTGTTCTACTGAGCCATCTCCCTGGCCCAATTTCAATTCCTCCGCATTTATTTGAGAGTTCTCTGTGTGCTAGAATATGGTCTATTTTAGAGAATTTTCCGTGTGTAGCTGAGAAGATTGGGCTTTCTTTTCTTGCTGGGTGAAAAACTCTATAATATTCTACCAAGTCAATTTCTTCACAAATTTGGTTTAGTTCTGTTATTTCTTTGCTGATTTTTTTTCCTAGATTCCTCATTACTATTGTATTATTATTCATTTGAATTTTTCATGTCTGTTAATATTTGTCTCATGTTGGTGGGTGCTCCTAAATTATGTGCATATATATTTATAATTGCTATCTCTTTCCCTTGCAGTTTTCCCTTAACAAGTATGTTAAGGGAAAACTGCTTCTTTATCTCTTTGAATGATTTTTTGTTTCAAGTTGATATTGTCAACAACCATGATAGCTATCTCTGCTTTTTTTTCTGATTTCCTGTGGCACTGAAGACTATTTTTCACCCTTTGACCTCTTCTATGTAAATTTCCTTGGGAATTAAATGTGTTTCTTGAATGGAGCATATTGTTGGATTTTGTTTATTAATCCACTCTTGTAGTTTGTTTCTTTTGAATGAATTGAGGCCATTTACATTGATGGTTATAACTGATACATATTAGCTTGTGTTTGCCATGGACAGTCCTATAATATTTTTTTCTTGTGTCTTGTTTTTATTTATTATTCTTTTTCTAAAACAAACATTTACTTGAGAGACAGTATGGCTGTAATTGTTATGTCATGACAAGTAGTACATATTTAGAAGACCAGAATGACAGGCATTCCAGGCATGCTCCTATTATTACACCTTGCTAATTTCAGTGTAGTTGCTTAGTTCACATGTATCAGCATGTATAGTTAGTCATCATGATAATCCTACCAATTAACTGCTGATTTCAAAAACCTGCTGAAGATTCTCAGGATCATTGCCTTAACCATCTTGTGCATATAAATGTTTGGCTTTGCCCCTGTCATGTTTCCTAACTTTTCTCCATTCCCTTTCTTCATTGTTTAATCCTTAGGTTCTCACTTTCCTTTTAATTGCATTATACCTTTCTGTTTTTATTTCTTCTTTTGAGTCTGTCACATGGGATATTATTTTTCACCCTTTGACTTTTAGTTTATGATTTTTCTTAATTAAAGGTGGTTTTTTTGTATGTACTATGTTGATGGATCATACTTCTTAATAAATTCTGCCTGTTTCTTTTGATTAATGAACTGACATCACTTACCTTGATGATATAACCAATATGTACTGGCTTATTCTTCTTTTATATGTCTTTGTAATCCTATCTTTTCTCTCTATTTAATTGCTTTTTCTGCTTGTGGCTTTTTTGCTGATGTCTTACAAATGTTATCTTCATTATGTCTTCCTATAATACTGTAGCATTTTAGAGATCTTTCTTGCTTGTCTTGAATTTCTTCATTTGTTGTGTGTCATGGAAGTATCTTATATTTTAATCTTTAAAAAGAATATTTTATTTATTTATTTATTTATTTATTTATTTGGTACGGAGTCTCACTATGCAACTCAGACACATAGTGACCCTCCTCTCTCAGCCTCCCCATATCTGGAATGAATGGTGTGTGCCACCATGTCTGGTTTCGGTGACTGGCTCTGCACAGGGCCAGCACAGCATGCAGTACTAGAGATCAAACCTGGGTCCTAGTGCTTACCGGGCACGGGTTTAGACCACTGAGATATCTCCTCATCCCGGAAGTATCTTATTTCTACATTAAATTTGAAAGATAGTTTTGTAAGGTACATCAAATTGATGTTGAGTTTGTTTTGTTATAGGGACGTGACATACTTCAAGCTCTCATTCATTTGAAGGTTTGTGTTGAAAGTCTTCTGTGATTCTGATGTTCTTCCCTTTAGAGGTGATTTGTTTCTTTTCTCTTAACTTTTAATAGTGCCTTCTTATGCTGAATTTCTGGAATACTTATTATTATATGCATTGGTGTATATTTAGCATGGTAATTGCTATTTGGAATTCTGTATACCTCACTTACATATATGCAAAAATTTTTATCCATGATTCTAACATTACTTTTGTGAAGAAGACTTTTATGACATTTTTCTATTGCTGTCTGTCTCATTGCCTCTGATCAATCTTATGTTCTTCATTTTTGCTTTATCTTGTCACTGTTGGATTGATATTTTCATGCCCCTTGTTATCTATATCTTTCTTTTTGTCATTACTAATCTCAATTTTGTCTTCCAGATTTTATATATTATACTTGCCTTTATTCAATTATTGTATAACATTCAATTGGATTTTTAATCTCTTGGATATCTGTTGAGATCTATCCTGAATTTTATTTATTTCTGATGTGAGTTACACATGGTTTCTATCATTTTCTTAAGCTCTTCTACTTTAATATATTAATCTACTCCAGATATTATAGTAGGACAGTTTCAATAATAAATATATTGCACATTGTTGTTTCAGTGGTTATTCATTGTACAAGATGCAGACATGACATCCCATCCACAAACACTATGGAACAAATCTTATTCATTGAATTGAGAGAATGTAGCTGTATATCTATCCTAATGATTTTGAATATACAGATACAAAATGGTCATTCATTTGTATCCCCTTTTTTTGTTTAGTTTTTGTCAGAGAAGGGTATTCCACTGTCATTTAAATATTGTAGGTATGTGAACTAAGCAAAATATTCCAATATAGTCCAGTATTCCATACTAGTAGTAGGTCATCTGCAAGACTGGCAGTGTCAGAAGTTGTTAACCTGGGTCCTTTACAGCCCAGCATACCAACATGGCTTCTCCCCTTATGCCTAGTTTGTATACTTTTCTGCTGGATGGTTAAGACCAAGATAAAGCAAGACCTATACAACAAGAAATGTAACTTTCCTATCTGACAAGATCAGTCAAGTCCCCTCAGGATTTATGCTGAAATCCTGAACCGCAGTTTGTAGATCCTTTGTGAGTGTCAGCCATATGGATGAGTCACGGCAATTGCTTGACCGATTTAATCTCTGTGAAAGCCTGAGAGAAGTTTTCTCTCCATGTGACTCTCCTTAGGCACACTCTACATCACCAATCACATTCCTCTGTGGCCCCATAATCTCTTGATCAGAAAGTTTGGGACACAGCTGAGCTTCATGATGTTACAGTACAGGTTCTCCTAAGCCCTGAATCTTCACTGAATTTGAAAGGTTAGGGCCAAAATGTTGACTGACCTTGCAGAGATTCTTTTCTTCTAATATTTGGACTGTAAACTGAGGTTGTTAACCCTTCAGAAGAGAAACTTAATATTACCCTACAACATAAGCAGTTGGGTTTAACCTAACTATCTGTCTGAATATTAAACATCTTAGGCATAACATGGAACAGGTATTTTCCATCAAGTATTGATATGTCAAACTTTAAGTCTCAACAGAATATGAAGAAAAAATTAAAAAATAAAAAAGTTTAGATATATGAATAAACAATTCCATATTTTTACACAGAAATTTAGAAATCTAACCATATACACCATTGTAGCAGGACAGTCCTGGGACACTTTTTTTCTTGTCTGTATTTTTCATTCATTACCCCCTTTTTTTTTTTTGAACAAACGTTTACTTGAGAGACAGTATGGCAATAATTGGTGTGTAATGACAAATAGTGTGTATTTAGAAGACCAGATTAACAGGCATTCCAAGCATGACCCTTCTATTACACATTGCTATCTTCAGTGAACTTGCTTAGTTCACAGATATCAGCATATATAGTTTGTCAGGGTGAGAATCCTATTAACTGCTAGTTTCAAAAATCTGCTGATGTTTCTCAGGATTATTGCTTTCCCATTCTTGTGTATATAAATGTATGGCTTTCCCCCGTTATGTTTCCTAGCTTTTCTCCTTGCCCTCTCTTCCTTTTCTAATTCTCAAGTTCTTGCTTTCCTTTATATTGCATTATACCTTTCTATTTGTATTTCTTCTTTTGAGTTCTTTTACAAGGGAGACTGTACAATATTTACACATGGTGTCTGGTTTATTTCACTTATGAGTGTATCTTCAAGTGGCATCCACTTAAACAGAAATGCAGCAAGTTTGTCATTCTTTATAGCTGAGTAATACTCCATTGTATAAAAATACCTCATCTTTTTCATCCATTCCTCAGGTGGTAGGCATCTTGGTTGTTTCCATGATTTGGCTATTACAAATTGTGCTGTTATAAACATAGGTACACATATATCACTATGATATGACATTTTCAGTTCCTCCGGGAAAATTCCCAGTAGGGGGATAGCTAGCTTGAATGGGATTTCCAGTCCTAGTTTTTTTAAAGATTCTCCACACTGATTTCCATAATGGTTGCACCAATCTACATTCCCACCAGCAGTGGAGATGGGTTCCTTTTACCCCACAGCCTCTCCAACATTTGATGTTAGTTGATTTGTTTATGATAGCCATTCTTTGTGGGGTGAGATGGCATCTCAGTGTTGTTTTAATTTGCATTTCATGAAGGGCAAAAATGTAGAGCATTTTTTCATATATTGATTCACTTCTTTAATTTTGTCCTCTGAGAAGCATGTGTTCATCTTGGATGCCCATTTTTGGATTGGTTTTTAAACTTAAGGGCCCTAATGGTTTTTAGTTCTTCATAAATTCTAGAGAGCAGAACTCTGAGTGCTTATTAGTTAAAATTTTTTCAAAATTTGTGAGTTGTCTTTTAACTTTGTTGGTCATTTCCTTTGATGTGCAAAAACTTCTCAATAAGAGGAGGTACCAGTTGTAAATTCTTTCCAGTATTACCCGTACGACTTGATTTTTGTTGATGAACTCTGTACCTATATCTATGTCTTCAAGAGTTCTTCCTACTTTCTCTTCCAGGAGAAAGAGTTTCTGTTTTAATGTGTAGATCTTTAATCCATTTTGACTTTAGCTTCATGCATGGTGATAGACCTGGGTCAAGTTTTAGTTTTTGACCTGTACAGAGACAGTTTTTCCAGTACCATTTGTTAAAGAAGCTATCTTTCTTCCAGTAAGCATGTTTGGCTTCTTTTTCGAAGATAGGTGGTAGATTGTGTTCATAGAGGTTTCTGTATCTTTTAACTTATTTCTTTGTTCCTCAGGTCTATTTTGTTGCCAGTACCATGCTGATTTTATCACGGTAGCCTTGTAGTATAATTTCAAGTCAGGAATTGTAATGCCTCCTGCCTTGTCTTTGTTTCCTAGGATTACCTTTGCTATTCTATGTCTTTTCTGGTTCCAAATCAATTTTAGGAATGATTTCTGTAGGTCTGTAGGTATGTTGGTGGTAATTTGATAGGGATTGCATTAAAATTGTATAGCAATTTTGGGAGTATGGCCATCTTCACAATCTTGGTTCTTCCTATCCAGGAGCAGCAAATAGCTTTCATTTTCTGAAATCCTCTATGATCTCTTTTTTCAGAGTACTGTAATTTTCTTTGAAAAGATCTTTGACTACTTTATTTAGATGAATTCCAAGATATTTCTTTTTCTGCAGTGCTGCTGTAAAAGGTATTGTTTCTCTAATTTCCCTCTCAGTTTGTTTGTTATCTGTGTAGAGGAATGCTATTGACTTTTGGGTAATGACTTTCTATATTGCTATTCTATTGAATTTGTGTAGCAATTCTAGTAGCATCTTGGTGGAGTTTCTTGGGCCTGCCAAGTAAAGTATCATGCCATCTGCAAATAACTTTAATTTAACTTCTTCTTTACCTTTTCTTATTCCTTTTATTTCTCTTTCCTGTGTAATGGCTCTACCTAATGATTCCACAAGTATATTGAACATGAGGTGTGATAGAGTACTTTCTTGTCTTCTACCAGATCTGAGAGTAAAAGATTTCAGTTTTACCCCATTTATCATTATGTTAGGCATTGGGTTGTCATAGATAGCTTTTATCAGATTGAATTAGAGGCCATGTATTCCAATTTTCTGTAGGACTTTGAACATGAATGAGTGTTGGACTTTCTCAACAGCCTTTTCTGTATCAATTGAGATGATCATGTGGTTTGTAGATTTGGACCTATTGATATAGTGCATTACATTTATAGATTTTTATATATTGAGCCATTCTTGCATCCCTGGGATGAATCTTACCTGGTCATAGTGTATGATCTTCGTGATGATTTGCTGTATTCTATTTGCTAGGATTTTATTGAGGATGTTTGCATCTATATTCATGAGAGAGATTGGCTTGTATTTATTTTTTAGTTGCATCTTTCAATGTTTTGGTGTCAGTATAATACTTGCTTCCAGGAACAATTTTGGGAGTACGGCTTGCTTTTCAATTTCATTGAAGATTTTGAAGACTATAGGGATTGTACCTTCTGTAAATTTCTTGTAGAATTCAGCTGAGAATCCCTCAGGACCTGGACTTTTCTTTGTCCGTAGGCTTTTTATTGCATTTTGTATTTCATTGGCTGTTATTGGGTTATTGAGAGTTGTTAAATCTTCTTAATTCAGTTTTGATAATTTGTACCTTTCTAGGAATCTGGTCATTTCTTCTATGTCTTCTATTGTGTGAGAATAAAGTTTATCAAAGTAGCAATAGACAATCTTCTGAATTTCCACTGGGTCTGTGGTAGGTACACCAATTTCTTTCCTTATTGCTACTTGTATTTGAATTTTTTCTTTCTTCTTTTTGATGATGTTACCTAGGGGCTTATCAACTTTATTTAATCTTTCAAAGAACCAGCTTTTTGATTCATTAATTCTTTGAACTGTTTTCTTCATTGCACTTGAATTATTTTCTGCTCTAACTTTTATGATTACTTCCCTTCTTTGGGCTCTGTGTTTGGTTTAGTCTTCCTTTTTTAGATGTTGGAGGTGCATCATTAGGATGTTTATTTGTTCCTGTTCTGTTTTCCAAATGTGTGAGTTCACAGCTATAAATTTCTCTCTGAGAACTGCTTTCATCGCATTCCATAAATTCTAATGACTTGTGCTTGAATTTTCATTGAATTATAAATATTGTTGAATTTCTTATTTAATTTCATCTGTGACCAATTGGTTACTGAACAGGGTGTTGTTTAATTTCCCTGTATTTATGGTTTTTTTCTGTTTTCTTGTCTCATTTATTTTCAGTTTCATTGCACTGTGGTCAGATCATATGTATGGGATAATTTCTGTTTTCTTGCATATACTTAAGCATGACCTATGGACCAGTATGTGGTCCAGTTTAATAAATGACCCATGTGCAGGTAAAAAAATGTATATTCAGCTGTCTTTGGGTGGAACACTCTGTATATGTTCACTAAGTCCATTTGTTCCGAGCTCTGGTTCAGTTCTGCTAATTTTTTGTCTGGTTGAACTATATTTTTGGGGTAAAGGGGTGTTAAGGTCTCCTGTTAAGATTGTGGTATTGGATATTTGATTTTTCATGTCTATTAAGATTTGTCTTATATAGTTGGGTGCTCCCATGTTGGGTGCGTATACATTTATGACTTTTACCACTTCCTCTTGAATTTTTCCCCTATCCAGTATGTAGTGGCCTTCTTTACTTCTTTTGATCATTCTTGGTTTGAAATTGAAACTGTCTGAGAACAAGATTGCTACCCCTGCTTTTTTCTGAGGTGCTGGGGTGTATAGTATTGTTTTCCATCCTTTGTCTTTCAGACTATGAATTTCTTTATAAGTTAAGTGTGTTTCTTGTATACAGCATATTGTTGGATTTCGTTTCCTAATCCACTGTGCCAGTCTATTTATTTTAATTGGTGAATTGAGTACATTTACATTGATGATTATAATTGAGGTGTATTGATTTACAATTGATATGTTATTTACTTGCTGTTGTTTACTCCTTTTTCTCCTGTGTTTGTTTGCCCTACTTAGTGGGTTCCTTCTCTTCTTGTTCGTGGAGTTCTGATCATTTTGGTCCCTTTCTAGAACATCTTTTAGTAGTCTGTGTAGGGTTGGTTTTTTCATTATGAAATTCTTTAGTTGTTCTTTGTCATGGAAGTATTTCACTTCTCCATCAAACTTGAAAGAGAATTTTGCAGCGTATAATAGTCTGGGCTGGAATTTGTTTTCATAGAGAATTTGAAGTACTCTGCTTCTTGCTCTTCTTGCCTTCATGGTTTGTGAAGACAACTCTGCCATTATTCTGATGGGTTTTTCTTTAAGTGATATGCTTCTTTTCTCTAGCGGCTTTCAGTATATTTTTCTTTTGCAGATTTCTGGTATCTTAACTATTATATGTCTCGGTATGTTTTAAATTATTTGGAGTTCTGCATGCTTCAGTTAACTCAATGTCAGATTGTTTCCTCATATTTGGGAAGTTTTCTACTATTACTTCTGCCTGTATTCTTTTTTGCATCATTTGTATTGACCCCTTCTTTCTCACTGATGCCTGCTATTCTCACGTTGTTCATCTTTGCATCATCTTGCAAGTGATGAATTATTTTTTCTGCATCCTAGTTGTTTTTAAGAGATCATTTCTTACCTTTTCACTAGCTACGAAGCCCTCTTCAACATCTGAAACTCTATCTTCACTTTCACTCAAACGGTTTTGCAAGCTTGTGATTGAAATTTTAAGTTCCTCTATGTCTCTTTGACTCTGCTTCATGCGACCTATTTCTTTTCCTGTATTACTCATGAAGGAATCTGTCCCTTTTGTATTCTCTATTTTTTATCAGTGTCTTTTTGAGAAGCAGTTATTAATTCTTTTACTTCAGAGATTATTTCTAGTCTGATTTCCTCTATATGTTTCTGCATTTGATTCTATACTTCAGAAGCTATTATTTCAGACATTTTTTTATTTCAGAGATTAATTCTGACCTGAGTTCCTCTATATCTTTCTGCTGTTATTTCTTTACTTAAGATGCTATTAATTCAGACAATTCAGCTGTGCTAGTATCCTCTGCACTTGTTCTGGGTGGACTCAAGACTACGATTGAATTTTGCTCTTTCTTATTGTCATTTTGTTTAGCATTGTCCTCTGAATTTTTGTATAGAGCCCTGGTGCAGTTATAACCTTAACACCTCTTAAAGTTCAGGTGCAGGTCTACTAAGTTTGAGTTCATCCAGTTGTGCCTGGTTTGTGTCTGGCTACTGTGCTCAGCTCTTTCCTGCTACAGCCCTTGGAGGTGAACTTGTTGTGCCTCTCTGGCAAGATAGTCTACTCCTGGATTAGTTGGTTGGTTTTGGCTCCTAGTCTCTCTGCAGGGACTTCAGCTGTAGAGTTTTACTCCAGGCCTGTATGTCTGGCCTGGGATAGGTCTGGAAGGGTTCAGGGGACATAAGAGAGCACAGATGCTCTCCCACATACTCACCAGGCCTGGGGGTGGGGGTCTCAAGAGCATGGCGGATGTTCTCACTCACAAGGCAGGCTTGGGCTGGCTCTGTATGGGTGGAGGGGTCCCAAGAGCATGGCAAGAGATCTCACTCATGCGGCAGGCCTGGGCTTGGTCTGGAGAGACCCAGCGGGTTCAGGGGAGAACAGAAGTTCTCCCACACAAGGCAGGGCTTGTTTTCATGTAGTAATTGCAGTGTACTTGGCCAAGTCTGGAGGGGTCTGGAGATCATGGTGGAAGTTCTCTTTCAGGAATTTTCATGGATGTCTTCCAATTTCCCCAATGTCACTGTACTCTGAACTTGTTGTGGGTGAACTGGAGTTCTTAGGTTGTATTTTGCTCCGTATTTTGTCATTTTCTATTTTATCTTCTGTGTTGATTCTTGTAGATATCCCATGGTAGATAGCTTTACAATATTAGCAAGGCTTTTCTATGCTACTCTTCAGTTATGTCTTCTAAACGGAGGTAGTTCTTGGTTTTGTGTCTGTCTTAGTTACTTTTCTCTCATTGCTGAGACAAAATACCAGACACCCAAAATTAAGAAAGAAATATTTATTTAACATGCAGCTTGTGGAGGTTTCAGTCCATAATCAGCTGGCTCTAAGGCAGAGTGACACATGGCAGAGGGCAATAGTTCATGGTGGTGAAAAACAGCACAGAAAGCAAGAGCAAAAAGGGAGGACCAGTGGCTGGAGAGCAAGCTTCTCTCCCTTCCTTATATTTCATTCAGGATAGTCACCCCAGGGTGGACATAGCACTCATACCTATTATCCCAGAAGCACTCATACTCATAATTCCAGCACTGGATTATCAATTATGCACAAACTCTAGAAGCCCACCCAATGACTACTTGAGGCTTTGGGTGAACATCTAGGCACACACAATAACAATGTCTATCCCATGAATCTTCTTTCACAATTTATTAATGATAAGAGTGTGATATCAATATGGCTCAACACCCAGTCTTTTGTTACTGGACTAAGCTGATGTTTCTAACTCCCAAAAATCAGTGTTGTCATTTGAGGGTGAAAAACTGATTGCAATATGGATATCATTCAGACTGAGGTAGTATAATTAACAGTAACAATGGCATCAAGCACAGCCTAGTACCTGACAAACTATGTTAACTATTAATTGGATACTTTTGATCATAGGAGAAAGCTTTATAGGTGTATCACAAAATCCAGCCTATACCAGAATTTACATGAAATTCTCCATAGTAAAGAGATTTTACCCAGTATAGAGGGTAAGAGATATAAGGGAAATAATAGAGATTAATGAGGAGAAGCAGTAGAAGGAAGAGTAAAAGTCCAAGAATGTTCACCCAAGTTTTGGGAAACTAGGGTAGAGTGCAGAAGAGAAAGAATGAAATAGAAAGTGAAGGAATATTGAAGTGCACACTTGGCTCCTTCCAGGCCTTGCACAGCTTCCTCTTGCACACCACTGACTTCTCATATATCCTGGTCATAGGGTAGGGTTAATGCTATTGTTCTATCACAGACCAAGGATGTTTTCTACTTGTGCTTCTGGCCCAAGTTTCACTACTGGTTTCAAACCAGGCAGACTCTTCAAGTAGAGCCTAGGTGGTCTCTTGACTTGTGTAGAGATGGTAGGTTTAAAAGCCTTGGATATTTAGTCATCTTAGCTATCCAGATGTTGCACCTCGATGAGAGCCATGAAAAGAACAGCAAGGTTGGATATAATCAGCCACAGGTATATCAGAAGTTTTGTCTATCCAAGCCTTGCATTGAGCAAGCACAGGGATATTTATTGAGAGGCTTAGAAAGTACAAACCATTGGCAAAGGGCAACGTACAATAAGCCCTCTAAATTATGAGATCTGGATCAATTACATACTGCAGTTCTCTTAAGACTTTATTAAAGTACACAAGACTTCCTACTTTGGTCTCTAAAGACAGTTCTGAGAAAACAAGCAGGATTGTTCTGTTCCCAGCAGTTTGCCACCATGTATTGCACAACAATTTGAGAATGTGTAAAGTAAAACATCCTCTTCTTTGTTTATCCTAAGCTTCATCTTCAGTGACCTGTCATGCATCATACAGTGTACAGAAATGTTCATCTTCTATGCCAATCAAAATGAACTTGCTGTGTGCTGCTAAATTAACATTAAATACAGAACTTCATTTCTTCCCTATTTTTCAGAAACAGAAAATTTTTATTATTTGGAAGGAGAAGCAGATGCTCTACTTTGTGGCAACAGAACGGATGCAAGGTGGGTAGTACTGACGTTTTCTTCCATCAATGTAGAGTCATCCAACAGTAGTACTTATTGAATGATTATTCCTTTTTCTACTGCATTCCATGTTGATTTGAATATTTTTTTCTCACTGTATTGTCAATAGCATGCTGAGTGCTAAGGACATAGCTCAGGATTAGGACTTCAGCCTAGCAAGCATGAGGTCTAGGTTCAGTCTTGGGCATCACAAAAGAAAAAAAGAAATAGACCAACAAAATAACTTTTAGAAAAATGCAGAGAAGTTGTCCTAGTTTATATATAGGTAAAACAATAAAATAACATAGACTTCATGTCTTATAAATCACTAAATTTATTTCTCCCAGTGTAGGAGACTCAAGTTCAGATCAAGCAACCTGCATATTTGTTATTTTGTGAGAGCTTGCCTTTGGTTCTGAGAAGGGGTTTGCTTGTTATGTTCTTATAAGACAGAAAGGCTACTGAGCCTCCTCTCAGTCTCATTTTAAGGGTACTGGTCACACTCGTGAGGCCTTGCTTCCTGATGGGATCACTTCCCAACAGCTCCACCTCTTAATTAGCATCTTAGGCTTCAGAATTGAACCACATAAATTCTCACTGGAGCCAAAGTCCAAACATGCAATAATATTAATTCAGACAAATTAAGACAAAGGAGATTGGTTCAAGGTCAAGAAACTAGTAAATCCAAGAGCTGAGAATTCAGAAAGAATCTATTTGTTTTATGTGCATCTCAGCATTTGTGACAATTATGAAACACACACACACACACACACACATTTATTTTCTTTTTTTGAAGAGGAATATTAAAGACATGCCATTATTTCATGTATTTGTGGAATTTAAATCTTTTTAAATTCTTTTGAAGCACTACTTATACATAATTATTCAGTGAGAAAATAAAAACTTTCATGTCTTACTGTTGTATAATTTAAGAATGGTAAATAAATAAGTAGAAACAGGACACTCGAACACTCACCACTGTGACCCTTAAAATGTATTTTTCTTATGTTGCTTTGCTTAGCTAGGATGACTTAAAATGCATCCATAAGATCAGCTCATTTTTACAAATGAGATCAGATTGTAAAAATGTACATCAAGAAAGTATATCATGAGTAGTATAGTTGTATTGCATCACTTACATGTCATGAATTTTTTTTTATCCAGCTGTTGCTGAGCTTCTATTCTTTTCCCCTTATTCATTTGGCGATTCTTCAGAATACAATGATACATTTTAAAGCAAAAAGAAAAAGTCATGCATTGTTTTACCTGTAACAATCATATATTGCTGTATGATAAAATACTCCCCTCAAATTATCACATTAATATAAGAACAAAAACTCATATACTCAGATTCTTACTGCTGTAATAATAGGCTACAACACCCATGTGCTTCACTAGGTAAAAGATGACAATTCCCTGAAAGGAAATAAATATTTAATTTGCTCTTTTTCCCCAAGTACAAGTTCTGCTTCTTAATTATTGATATACTAAATGTTTTGTCGCTTTTAAATAATGGAATCTAAGGGTCTGAGGAAAAATCATATGAAAATTAAAGTTTCCATTATTATAGTTTTATTTTTACCAATACTATATTCCTATAATTGTATCTTTACTGTAGCTTCTGAATTTAAAAATCAATGCTATGATTAGTAACAATATTTTTTTTGAAAATTGCCAAAGTAGTATAAGATAAGTGTTTTCATCACATACACAATAAGTATGTTGGGTGTTGAATACATTAATTAAACCAACTTAACCATTTGACACCGTATGTGAATCTTTGAAAGGCCATGTTACACACAACAAATATATGCAATTTTTATTTGTCAATTAAAACATAAATCAGTGAAAAAATATAAAGTCTTAGAAAACCTATCTATATGGTTCCGTTTTGTTTTAGCTTAATTAATATTATCCATGTGCATCAACCTAAAATCTAACTGATTGCACCATTTTCACTATAAGATTTTGGAGAGAAGACTAACTCCATCCTGTGGCATAAGGACTCCCCTGTTATTCAAGTATAGAATATATTCCACATTTATGATTGGGCTATAATCTGAAAGCCACCTAAGCAGTTCTTTTTTTCCTTTTCTTTGTCTTTAGTCAGTGTCCTGAAGGATATTTGTGTGTAAAAGCTGGCAAAAACCCTGATCATGGATCCTCAAATTTTGATAATTTTGGGTGGGCCTTCCTTGCCCTATTTCGATTAATGGCTCAGGATTACCCTGAAGCTCTTTATCATCAGGTAAGAAGAGAAGAACTTTCTCTGCCTTTAAAAATTGTACCCTACTATCCTTTCTCCAAAACGACCAAATGTATTACAGTGTATTAAATTTTTATATGTGAAATAATTTGAGGATAGGAGAAAGGAGAAGCAGAACTATTGAATGTCAAGTATATGTAGCTGTCATGCTAACTCTATGATTTTATGTGTGGTATCTCATGTCATCATTAAATCAATTCTACAAAGTCATCAGACAGGTTTTGCTCATACTTTTTCAGCTCATTGCGAAAATTATACTCATTCAGTAGAAACAACACTGCGAAATAGGAACTTTGACTTTTCTCCTGGACTAGTGAAATGTGTTATGTTGTTTCTCCATACTAAGCCAGGGAAGTAAGCCACAGGATCATGAGGAGAATCACCTTGTGGTCACAAGATTCTGTTTTGCTAAGCTGTGATGTGGAATAGGTTAGGTTGACCAAAGTCTATTCATAAAAATTATGAAAGTCTGTTTTCCTATCTAATTATATGTACCATAGATTTTCAGAATTGTATAATGCTAATTAAAACAGATTCAATATTACCTAATAAACTATACTTTCAATCTTAATGGTTCTTTGTAATTTGGACCCACATTCTACCCTTCTCATGATTTTACTATCTAAAATTTCCTTTGAAATATGGACTCATCAACATTGTACTTGAGACCCCTTCTCTATCTCAGGAGCTATTTCAGCTCTCCATCCCCCATTCCCATTCCCCAATAAACTTTTCTCTCTTAAAATTTTTCTTTAATGAGAAGTTGTACTACATTAAAATATACTGTATTAATTTTAAATCATCAGAATTAATATCAAGATGTTAGATAAAATTGTTACTCTAAATTCTGAAGTTACTTATAATTAAAGGAGCACTTTCTTTTTCTCTTTTTATTTTTTATTTATTCTTTTTTTAAATGTATTTGTTACAGGGTCTCATTATGAAACTTGGACTCGTAGTGATGTTCCTGTTTTCAGCCTCCCTTGTGGTGTCGGCCTGGGTGGCCGGCTCAGCATAGCCGGGGGTGGGGCCAGCAAGGCTTCTGGTACTGGGAATTAAACCCTGGTTCTTGAGCTTGCCTGAGCAGGTGCTTAGTCCACTGAGCTATTCTGCCAGTCCTGAGCACTTCCTTTTTAAAGTACAACCACTCCATACTTTTTTGTATTTCAAAAGTGGATCTAGAACTCATAGTGTCCTACTACTTAAATATATCCCCAGGATTTTATTTATTTGTTTTG
>NW_004524843.1:1436573-1488147 GCF_000260255.1 Octodon degus
TTCATTCAAAATGATGCCTAAAATTTAAGAATGTCCCCATTTGTTTTCAGAAATTTTGTTTGCATACTTTAAATTGGTTGAAATAAATAATGAACACAAGTCTGTATTTATAATTTTCTACTTGTAGTTTTCTAAAACTTTGAATTTTTCACTTGATTTGTTAACTATTATAAAAGATTCCCACACTCAGTTATATTTTTTGTTAAAATATGTTCATTATGATGATTTCATACAGGTCATGCAAGTCATATGATTTATCTAAATGCTTTACACCAATGCAGGTACTATGACAATCTCATAAATCTTCCTTCTCCTCAGCTTTGTGTATGCCTGGTTTTGTAATTTGCTGTGATTTTTCGCATAACACAATGATTAAAGGAGCATGTTCTTTACAACACTCTCTGATTTGACTACACTTTCAAAATGCAAAGATTCTCTTGCAAATAGAATAAGTTTACTGTTTGAGATGCATTAGTTTCTTCATTAAAAGGCAATGATTTTTATCCAGGTACAATGGCATGTTCTCCTAGTCCCAGGGGCTCACAAGACTGAGGCAGGAGGATCAGATGAGCCTGGAAATTAAGGCAACATAGCAAGATTGTCTACATAAATAAGTATATAAGTAAATAAATGAGAGATGATTACTCATTCAATAATGAAGACAGAAAGTCAAATGCTCACCCAAAATTAATTAATTGACCTAATTCCACCCTTGGTTTTGTAGCATATATTTTATAGCTCACAATTTTATATACATATAAAATTGAGATTTTCACTTTCATTTATATTTTCAATTATTCTTAGATGAAGGCAAAGTTTAAACTAATTGTAGTTACAACAGTTATTAATGATGATAACAAAGTTTTACTTATCTTTTTAAAAAATAGAATATACATAGGTACATAATATTATCTGTACTTTTTCTGTCCTTAGATTCTTTATGCGTCTGGAAAGATCTATATGATATTTTTTGTTGTGATATCTTTTTGGTTTGCCTTTTATATGGCAAGTTTGTTTTTAGGCATACTTTATATGGCCTATGAAGAAGAAAAACAGATAGCTTCTGAAAAAACTGATATTGAACCACAATTTCAACAGACAATAAAAGCTCTTCAAGAAGGAAATGAAGCCATTGAGGTACTATTTTTTTATGCTTCTTAAAATTATATTTCTAAGTGTTCTGTCTTAAGGTCTTGGAGTACTTTACCTTTCTTTCTTTCAGCTTATTGACACTATTCCTTTAGAAAAGGCAGATTTTAGGTAAGTTTCTAGATGCATGCCTGTTGTATAAGTTTATATTTTTTGGTACTCCTTGGTTCCCAAAAGACAGACTTCATTAGACATGTTTTAAATGTTTGTTAAAATAATCATGAGGATTACTTTATATTTTGCATAATAAGATAATATCTCAGGGTGGGCACTCATCACAATCTGCTAGTATAAATCCACTTGTCTCAACTTGCTTTCTCATATCAATGTGGTATAGGATTAGGTAAAAATTGTTCTAATTACAGAACTCGAATACAATGTAGGTAGAATCATAAATATGCTTAAATATTTAACATATATATTTTTCCAGAATTTACATTGCTGATATACTATGAAAGTATTCAGAATTGATTGGTCCTAATCAGTTATATTTTATTAACTCAAATTTACATCAGATAACTCATCAGAATTCATTATGGAATTTGGCTCTTGTTCAATCCTAAATGATGATTGCAATTTCATTCATTTAAAAGTCATGAAATACCAAAAGAATGGATTAAAGAACTATCATAGCAATATATTGCTATATATGTGAATAAATTTATGGAGTTTCTAATTCTTTCAACAGGATGTATCCTATGTATGACATGCAGGGAATTATGTTATCTATAGAATAATCAAATCTATGATTAGTCTAATCTTTTCTATAATTGAAGTCACCTTAATGTTATGGATGAATACTTTTACAGATTGCTAGCCTCACATGAGAAAGTTTGCTATGTGATCTGAAAGTAATTATAGAAGTAGAATAAGAAAGTTGAAGAAAATCATTTCTAAAAGTCTAATGTGTGCTTTAAAATGTGATCAAAGGAACTTTTCTCAACTTCCTTGAACTATTTTAGATGGAAAAATCACCTAGACTGGAATCTTTCTTTATGAAAAGAAAAGAGGCAGGTGGGAAAAGTGAAGGGGCCCACAAATACCCCTCACTAAAAAAAATGCCTAGGAACATTAGCTGAGAGGTTCATTAATAGCAAAGGTCCCTTCTTTAGTAAAAAGGGAAGGAAATATTAATGCCTCATAGAGCTATTTTATTAAATTATCATCAATGAAATACTTGAAAATCATTGCACCAAAAAGTGAAGCCTAAATGGTACAACATAGGATCTTAGCCATGACTTGGTACTTGTGCCCATAACATATGTATCACTGGCCAAGAAGTTAATTATGGACAATATGAAGAAAACATGTACAAAAAGAGACTATTGTCACTCAAGAGTGAGTCACAGAAAAAGAAATTACAAAAGTGGTCTGTATCCAGAAATGAGTCGGGTCCTTCAAATTGAATGATTATGTTCAAATGATATGTTGAATGTGTAATTTGTTCTCAAGTGGCATTTCAGAAGCTCAAGGGCTGTGGCTAAACATGAATGTCTCCCGAACTATAATAGTTCTCTTATTCCAAGATGAAATGCTTTTATTAGCTTTGACCTTGAAAGAATTTCTGTATTTCCCATTATCTCCTTTCGCGTTGCTATTTGTATCACATAAAGCTTTCTTGCTTTTTAATTAAACTCAGTTATAAACAATTTCTTTTCCTGGAAGAGCCCTAGAACATTGTGTCATGTGAGCATTTCTGGGAAATGAGAGTAAAAGGCATGTGTACAATGTTTAAACCTTTACACATGTATTTATAAAAGGAAAACATTGAGGATTTTTAAGTGATTGAAGTGATGACAGACCACTTAGATTATAATTTTAATAATAGAATTAAAGGGTGAGAAGAGCATAAATGCATCATATTCTCCTACCATGGGAAAGGTATAGCTCTATCTGCTTAAAACACATGTTACAGTCAGATAAATTTATGTTTCAGACTATTCTAACCTTGTGATATTTTTATGATACTTGCAAATATAATAACTTTACTACAGTTCAAATTTTTATTCTGAAAAATTGTAAAAATATAGTAGCTGTCATAGATTGTATCATGCCCAAATAAACCACATGTAAAACATCTTACAATAATTAGAATAAACTAAGCACTGGAAAACAATTATGAAATGCATTAATAAAGTGTCATATATGATCATTACATCTGATACTAAAGGTAGCTTTTACTCAAGCTATCACATAAACAAGTCTACACTAAGAACTCTCAATCTTTATAATCTTGAATAATCTCACATTGCTGATATTATTTCACAACTATAATATTAATTATGATGTGACATTTATTGTTTATTTATTATATTCCAGACTCAATGTCAAATGCTTTATGTACATTGTCACATTTTACCTGTCACATCCCGTTGAGATATAAAAATTATCCCTTTGTTTCAATAAGAAAATTTACTTTGAATCTCCAATGTACCAAATATAGTTACCTATACTATATTTACTACTAAATCAGACATTAAATTTTTAGTTATTCTCTATCAACTTTAATTTACCCATAATGAAGATTATTGAGAACCAGTGATACAAACATGCAAGTGGAAAAACTGTGAACACAAATTCTTAAGTCTGACTTTAGACATAATTAAAACATAACAATAACAATAGCAATAACAGCAGCACATAAAGTAAATTGAGTGCTAGATTTTGTGACAAATATCCAATGTGTCTTTATATTTTTCTTTTTTGAGACAGGGTCTCACTATAGAGTTCAGTCTGGCTTTGACTCTGAGTGATCCTTTTGCCTGGTCTCCCAAGTGCTGGGATTACAGATGCGCACCACCACTCTTAGCATTTCTTAAATCCAACCCTCATTATGGTGTTCCTGAAGTGGGTTTTGTATTTGCTGAATCATCATTGTAGAGGAAACTCATTACTCACTTTGCTACCTTGCTCTTGAAGCAAGTGGTGAAATAGAATTATTCCATCATTTACAGTTTGCTGGTGAAACTTTTCCTAAGTATTGTTAGCTACTGCCAAAAACTGAGAAAGAAAATTCAGCTTTTAAAAAAATATTTGACATATTTAAATTTACATCCTTCTAGCTTCTTTATCTAATAAAACATTCCTTGGGAGCCTAGGAGATAGCTCAGTGGAATAAGTGCTTGCTTGGAAAGCACAAGGTCCTGAGTTCAATCCTTGGTACTACCAAAACAAACAAACAAAAACTATATATACACTATATTATTATTATTGAAGCTAGATATTGTGTTCCTATGATTCACTATATGAATATTTTATTTAAAAAAATGAAATACAGTGAAGCAAGTACAATGAAATATGGAAGTCTGGTGCATCCTTCCTTTAGGGAAGGATTTCTCAATCAAGAAGGGTTTTATTTAGATGTCCTGGAGGAGCCTAGGCTGAAGGAAGGGAGCAGGGGTCAGAGGAGTGGGAAGACAGGATGGCTGGATACAGACAGCAAGCCTGAACAGAGAGGAGCATACAAAGTTAAGTAATACAAAAGTATGGTGTTCCCTAGGTTCTTAATTCGTGCTCCCGTCATAAAGAACATCTAAATGAGCTTAAGAAGAAGCTCCTATTTCCAGTCTAATCTCATTGGATTGTCTAAATTTCAGGCATGTCCCCTAGTGAGCTTTTAAATTTCCAAAACAGGACACTTGCTGAATGATTATATTCTAAATTTGCTTCAGAAATGGCTGTATCGGCAATAGTCCAATAAATGGCCATTCAACCCTTATAAGTAGTTAAGTAAATATATTAAGTAAATACATTAATTAATATTGTAGCTAAATATATTACTAAGCTACTGTGTGGTCCATTCATTGTGTAGTCTAAAATATGTTCACAGTTTGTGTCAAAACTCAGTGTTGAGTCTACTAACAATTACATTGCTACCAACCTCCCGACTCCCTATTCTGACACACAATTATCTTTGCTGGTTACCCTTTTGCAAACAAACATTGTGACTATCTGACACAGTTCCATGAGAAAAAAATTCATCTTTCTTTAAAAAAATAGAGTATTTCACACTATATTATAAAACATATTTACGAAGATACACACTTGGGAAATCCTTGTTAGATATTAGTAACAAACAAATTACTCCCATTGGTTTTATTGCACAGGAACTTAGAATTGTATAAATTATAACTTCCGTTTTATGTTACCTTGTAATGCAGCTGAAAATACTACCTAAAAGTAGCATATCATAAGTAAAAAGATTAACTTCAACTATTGAGCTTTCATATAAATTAAATGAGGGAAAGAAGCTCTGAAAAATTCAGAGAATTTATCATTTCCTTAATGAAAATCAGTATGCATACGATTTGTTTCAATTTCCTCTACGTTTGGTATTTAAGAAATTAGAGGAATCTTGCCTGATACCAAGTGAGATGAATATGCTGATTGCCTTGGTATCTATCAGAGTACCTTGGAATACATAGCAGAACCTGCCAACCAGAGCACTGTGCTGGGTGCAGGTAGTTGGTGAGCCTTAGGCATTACTTCCTCAGTGCTAGGGCAGCACCAGCCTTCCTGCCAGCTAACTTCGTTTAAGGTTAGTCTCACTGGCTTATCTCGAATTAACAGACAACTATTATTTTTTTGTGTACAACCCTGGTAAAACCAGTAATCAATGTCGTGTCTCATATTTAACCCATTATCATGTTTTCAGAGTCCAGATATGAACACAGTTTTGCACATGACCACAGGAAACATCTCTGGCTTTCTTGTGCTTGCTGTGATTATGTAGAATTTGTCATGTCTGCCTCAAAATGAAGGACTCTGCATGCCTTCACAATGCAATGATTCTTTCAAACACTGTTAAATACAAAGAAAAATACCTGTTAAGATGTTACTCCAAAGACATAAGAAACAAAGAAATTATTTCTTTTTGGAACAATAACCTGTTCTGTTAGTTCAGTATCATATATGTTATGTCCGGGGCAGCCTTTCTAAGTTATTCCTTTTCCTGATACTCTTTATAACTTTTTCATCATCAAACAATCCAAATCATTTTCATTTCACCAGTAGAATTTTGAATTATACATTTAATGTATAACTAAAGAAAAAAATACCTCATCAAGGTGTTAGGAAAATATTCATTATCATGTTTGAAATAGAACATTTTACCTTAATCTTGCAATGGATACTGACTTCCTTCCTAAACATAAGTAGTACTACTAATGTTCACTGGCCTTTACTTTTATTGTTGAGTTCATAGTGTAGAATTTTATTCATTACAAGTCATAACATTTTTTTAAAAGAATCCTATGTCAGTTTAGTAATGAAAGTCTAAAGACTTTGCAGAGATTGTCAAATGATGAGACCCAAATAGATTACTGAAAGTAAGAATCAGCATTTTTAGAAAGATTTGTACTTTCTTAGAGCTGTAGTCTAGGACTTCTAAACGATATGTGTATATTCTGATTTAAAATTAACAGACTAGCAAAGAGAAATACTTTATGATAATAAAAAGCAGAGTGAAGTAAGTTTCCTCTATTTTATTTGTTTTTAGTTAGATAAATGAAAATAAAGCAAATTCTGTAATGAAAGAAAAGTATTAAATGTATCTCAAGAAAACAAATATGGAATAGAGGCAAGACCACTATGATTCAAAATGGTGCCTTTCAATATTATTCATTATGAAGAATTAACAGTTACATGTAAAATATGTAGTGCTGAGTCTGGCAAGGATCTTGCAATAGTATGTTATATAATGGATCAAATCTAGAGGATCAAATTCAGCATCTTGTGCTTGCCAGGCAGATAGGTGCTTATGCTTTTGAGCTATCTCCCTAGCCTGCTAATATTATATTTACTAAATTTATTTTCAGAACAAAAGCACACAAATAGAAATGAAGAAAAGATCACCAGCTTTTATAAGTGCTTCTGTAGATACCTTGGAAGAGTCTACATTTGAACATAAAGAAGGTAAAGTAAACAAAACAAAATAAAACAAATGAAACATTCAAGGGGAAGATATTATTATATTTATAAGACTCATGTTTAAGAAATATTTTTTTCAGAATTTAGATTGTTATAACAAAAATTTTTAAATAATGTGATTACATTAAGATAAACAGTGAACAAAACTTCAGAAACAAATGGTCTTGCACATTAAAAAAGTGTTATCAATTAGTACCAAGATTTTTCTTTAACAATAAAAACATTGGAGTATGACTTAGGATTAAAAGTAGGAATTGAAATACTTAGCTAACCCTCGTATTACGTAAGTTTGAATCGTGTGTGATCTTCTGCGTGTTGATTTATGAAGAAATTCTTAACATTTTTTTAAAAAACATGCAGGTAGACTATGTAGCCCACAAGTATTGAAAATTATTAAGAAAGAAGGTGTTTTGTGAAGGCATAAAGCACGTATATAAAGTCTATTTTATTCTTTTTGGCTTGTTTGTTTGTTTGTGTATTTTAGGGAAGGGTATACAGGGTGTTCAGAATCTCACTACTAGATCAGACTTGTAGTGATCCTCCTGTTTAGAGCCTTCCAAGAGCTGGGATTACAGGCGTGTGACTTCATCCCCAGTCTCAATTGCTGTCTCAGCGTGCCCTGGGGATGGGCAAGCACAGCAGCCCTGGGGACCAAATCCAGGGCCTGTGCACCTGCTTGCACACACTTTAATCAACTGAGCATTCTGGCCGGCCTTTTTATACTTTATAATCAAAAAGTCAGCAAATTCACTGTTAAAAGTCAAAATTCTTAAAAATTACGTACATGAACACAGACCTAATGGGGCAGCATTTGTAGTCAATAGAAACATAAACAAGTGTAAAAGCAATACTTAATCATCACTTGAGAAAATAAACCATGACACATGCTTTAATAATTGTGTAGTCACCTCCTGTTGCTATCAGAGGGAACTCAGTTTGGACTAACTTAAGAAAACTCCATATGAGGCTAATCATCTCTATATGAGCAGTTTATCTCTCTGGTAAATTGCATCTTACAGTACAAAGTAATCTGCAATTCTCACATATATTCAGTAGTCATATACATACAAAAGATAAAAATATATGTTTGTTGACCATTTATTTTATCAGTTACATTTTTCAAAAGTGCAATAGTTCCTAATTTTACAATTTTCTACTGTAGAAGGGACTTTGTCCCAAATCTCCATGTTGTTCAAGGATCCATTGTATAATGTACTATTACAAGATCCTTGCCAGACTCAGCACTACGTATTTTACATGTAACTGTTAATTCTTCATAATGAGTAATATTGAAAGATACCATTTTGAATCATAGTGGTCTTGCCTCTATTCCATACTTGTTTTCTTGAGATATATCTAATACTTTTCTTTCATTATATAATTTGCTTAATGTTCATTTATCTAACTAAAAACAAATAAAATAGAGGAAACTTACTTTACTCTGCTTTTTATTATCATAAAGTATTTTTCTTTGCTAGTCTTCTACTTTCAAATCAGAATTTTACTTTTGCTCTTTGTATGCAAAAGTTAAATCTGTTTACTAGTCAAAAGTGAAACAATTTCTAATATTTAACTTTTCTCTCATCTCAGAACTTAAAAAATCCAAGAAGAAATGCCCATTGTGTTGGTATAGGATTATGAAAACTTTTTTTATCTGGGATTGTTGTCCCTGTTGGCTAAAATTGAAAGACTTTTGCCATCGGATTGTAATGAACCCATTTACTGATCTTTTCCTTATCACATGCATAATTTTAAACATACTTATTATAACCATGGATCATTATCCAATGAGTGAAGACATCATGAATCTTTTCAGTTATGGAAGCTTGGTAAGACTGTCATTGTGTATTATTTTCATGTGCAATTTCATTCATTATTATTATCATTATGTTGCCATAGCTTCAGTTTGTTCCAGTGCATCTTGTTGCCAAGTGAAACATCAAGTTTATACTTCATTTCTTCTTCCCAAACTTCCAATTTGTAAATGTTCTTGTCATCAAATAGTTTTGGAACTGGCATTTAAATTCTTTGCTTTAAATTTCAGTTTCTGAGTAACCTGCTTTCTTGTTACATTCTACAAAGACCTCAAGTATTTATTTCTACATAGCTGAGTAATATTCTATTGTAAAAAAAAAACATATCATTTTTATTCATTCCTCAGGTGATGGGTTGTTTTCAGGACTTGGCTGTTACAAATTGTGCTGCTGTAAACATGGGTGCACATATATCACTGTGATGTTATGCTTTCAGTTCTGTTGGAAAACTATTCTGGAGGGAAATAGCTGGGTTGAATGGGATTTTCAGTCCTACTTTTCTGAAAAGTCTCCACACTAATTTCCAAAGTGATTGTACCAGGCTTCATTCCTATAAACAGTGGAGAAGGGCTTCTTTTTCCCCACAGCCTCTCCAGCATTTTTTATTAGTTGATTTCTTTATGAGAGCCATTTTTCTGGTGTGAGATGGTATCTCAGTGTTGTTTTAATTTGTATTTCTCAAATGACCAGTGCTGTGGAACATTTTTTTTTGTATTTATTTGCCATTTGTATTTATTCCTCTAAGAATTGTGTATTCATCTCAGATGCTCATTTTTGACTTGTATCTTTGAACTTTGGAGCCTGATTGTTTTTAGTTCTTTATGTATTCTTAATAGAAGTCCCTTGAGTAATTGTTGGTAAAGATTTTCTCCCAATTTGTGGGTTTTCTTTTCACTGTGTTGATGATTTCTTTTGATGTGCAGAAACTTTTCAAAAAGGTGAGATCTCAGTTGTTTATTCTTAAGTATTTCCGTTGCAGTTCATTTTTTTGCTCTGAACTCACTACTTATGACTTCAAGAATTCCACATACTTTCTCTTCCAGTAGATTTAGTGTTTCTGTTTTAATGTTTAGATCTTTAATCCATTTTGAATTTAGTTTACTGCATGGTGAAATATCCATGTCTAGTTTTAGTTTTTAGCATGTGGAGAGTCAGTTTTTCCATCCACATTTGTTAAAGAGGCTATATTTCTTCCAGTGAATGTGTTTGGTGCCTTTGTCAAAGATAAGATGGCTAAGTGTATTTGTATTTGTATCTGAATCTGATGATCTGTTCTACTAAGCCTCTATTCATTTTTTTTTTTTTTTTGCCAGTAGCATGGTGATTTTATCACTGTAGCTTTGTAATATAATTTCAAGTCAGGAATTGTAGTGCTTCCTGTCTTGCCTTTGTGCCCAGGATTGTCTTTGCTAGTCTATGTCTTTCCTGGTTTCAAATAAATTTTAAGAATGTTTCCTCTAGATCTGTGAGGTAGGTTGATGGTATTTTGATAGGGCTTGCATTTAATCTGTATAACAATTTTGGGTGTATGGCCATTTTCACAATGTTGGTTCTTCCTATCCAGGAGGTAGGAATATCTTTTCATTACTGAAATCATCTTAGATCTCTTTTGTTGAGCATTGCAATTTTCATAGTATAGATCTTTTATCTCCTTTGTTAGATTAATTCCTAAGTAATTCATTTTTGGGGGTGCTATTGTGAAGGGTATTGTTTCTCTAATTTCTCTCTCAGTGAGTTTTTTATCTGTGCAAAAGAATGTTATTGATTTTTGGATATTGACTTTGTATCCTCTTATGCTACTGAATTTGTTTATTAATTTTATAGGAAAATGGATGCAACTAGAAGCTATACTCATAGATGAAATGAGTCAGACCTATATGTGTAAATATTGTACTGTCTCCCTAGTGTAAGAACCTGAAAGTTTAAATAAAATCTGAAATTTATAATAGATATAGCAAAACAAATAAACTCAACATAAGGAGTAAACAAAGAAGATGAGGGAAAGGAAAAAAAGCACAGGAAAAAAGAAGGATGGAGGAAAAAAATCATGCAAGTATATAAACAGGATATCTGAGGTGGTGTTACTACTAATTCCATCATTTCTTTAAAATAGCAGTTATTGATTAAAATTTTCACTTTGACTAACTCAATATGCTAATATCTGTAATCTGTAGAACAATATTGAATATAGCAACGTGCAGTACAAAAACCACGGTTGAATACTTCTCATCTTGTTCTTCTAAATGTGTGGCACTTCTAATGTCTTATCAATTATGATTATTACTCTCTTTAAAAAATTAAAATATGAAAAGTAAAAAAGACAAGAGAAATATAAAGGTTTATTGAAAACAAGCATTAATGTTCCATTATTTGTCCAATCTTGCATCTGTTAATGTGTTATCTGCTAATTTGAGCAACAGATTTGGTGATAAAAATACATACTATAACCGTAATTGTTAATTTGCCATTCTTTTGAAAATCTGTACCATATATTATAACATAATTTTTTACAACAAATACATTAAACCAAATTTATTTTATTTTTATTTCATAGCTTTAATTGTTGCTCTAATTGCTAGGTACTAATATAAATACCCAAACTGGTATCAGTCATTTTTGAACTCTACATTTAGTTGGTACTAAATCAGCACATTTTTGGTAGGTTTGCTCTTTTATTCTAGATAGAATGTGTGTGTTTCTGTTATACATTGGAAAATTGAATATCTTAACATATTCTGAAGGAATATTTTTAAATGGAAAGATTTTTACTCTCAATTATTTGTTTCCTGGAAGAATGCCATTTATGAAAATATTAGACACTTCATAGATGATTCTGACATGGGATGGTTAAATGTAATATATGCGTCTTTTGTCATAATGCAGACTCCCAAACTCAGCAGATGTTCAGAGAAATTTTGAGGAAAGTGAAGGTCAAAAGTTGATACTAGGTGACAGTTTATGTATGTGACATTTCTGATGAGTAATGGAATAATTGTCCCTGACATGTTTTGTTTTTATTTAGGTTTTCCTTGGAATATTTACAGCAGAAATGATTCTTAAAATAATTGCCATGAATCCATATCAATATTTCCAAAGAGGATGGAACATTTTTGACAGCATAATTGTGTTCATTGGTTTAGTAGAAATTTTTCTAGCAAGTATTGAAGGATTGACTGTAGTAAGTAGAATCAAAGCTGTAATTTTTAATTTATTGATTTATCTTAACTTAATCAACATACAGTGGGATGTTTGAAGCAGAAAATATTCCCACCTGAAATGTCGTAATATTCAATGAATCGATCCATATATAAAGAACTTATGAAAATTAAACTGTTCCCAATGCTGTTACTTGTTCCAACTTTTAACATAAAGAGGTCCATATATACAGCAAATTTCATGTGCAGTTATAGAAGCCATAGCCACTATAATTGAATATTATTTTAATAATAAGATAACGAGAAATTCTAGGAATGGAATGTTAATTTGTTACTGCGAAAGTGAAAATGAATGAATATTTGTAAATTTGGAGTTGAACATTTATTTTAAATTTTACTGCAAAATTTATTATATCAGAATCCCATGTGTTTACAAACAAGGGAAGCAGTGACAATAAGAAAGTAAGGAAATAAAAACTATAGTAAAACAGTATTTATGAAGCTGCTATCTGTTCAGTAAATGCCACACTGTCTCCTTCTGGTGACAGACTGAAAGAATGGAGCAGGAATTAGAAACAATGAAGCAGATTTGATTTTATCCAAATGGCTGTTTCCTAAAGGGCAGCTTCTTTAGAACCCTATCTTATATTTTGACAATGCAGACAATGAACAAGAGAAATATATACAGGATGTAAATATGAAATTATGGATGAATAAAACTGACCAAAAAAATAGGGATGTCCAGATAGCTCAGCAGATTAAGGCACCTGCCTAAGCAGACCCCAGGGGACAGGGTTTGATCCCCAGCATGCGGTGCGATCTCCACCCCCAGGGCACACTGAGATGCAATTTAGACTGTGGGTAGTGTGCATGCCTGTAATCCCAGCGCTTGTTAGGCTGAAAAGCAAGAAGTTTCACTACAAGTCGATCTGTGTCGTGAGACCCTGGAGACCCTGTACTAAATACATAAAAAAAGACTGTCAAAAACAACAAAAAGTCCTAAAAGATAATATTAAAATACATTGCCAGCTAATAGTAGAATGAGTCTAAGGTGCTTAAATTTCACATAGGTAAATATAAAATCTTACTTTCGAGTTCAGAAAGACAAATAGTATATATACTTGAAAAAGTCAGTAAAGTGTAACATATTAAAATTATGTGTGGGTTTTAGATGTCTGTATATACACTATAAGATAGAAACCAAAATTTTAAGATGAATTTGTACTGTTTAAATATATATGAATTACCTGCTGAAAAAGAGGAATAGCATAGATATTAAACATGAAATATTGTACTTGATCTTTGGCATGATAATTTCTTAGTAAGATCTTCAATAGAATTCCACAGATCCTGACAAATTCTTTTAATATCACCAATATATGTCATAATGTGGAAAAATAGCCTGTATATTGTGAATAGTAAGTCAAAGAATGGATACTATTTTGCCAAATATTAAAATATAAAATTAAAATATTTATGATTATAATACTGAATAAGAGCCAACAAGTTGATCAACAAAAGTGACTTGGTATAAATTTCTGTACAAAGTTGTATAATATGTAATTTTTATTAAAACTTTTATGTAAAATTAATATTCACAGGTTCATATTAATACCTAATCCTGAATATTAACTTAAAAGCTATATATGTTTCAGTACAGTGCAGATAAAAATTTTATTTTTTCATTTTTTATTAATTTTATTCATAAACAGCAATGAGACAGTTTCAAAACCAGTTAGTAGGACAGTTTCAATAATTAATACATTGCATATTGTTGTCTTCTTAGTGGTTGTTCATAGTACAAGATGCAGATATGATATCCTGTCCACAAACATTATTAGAACAACTCTTTCTGTTCATTGAATTAAGAGAAAGTAGCTGTATATCTATCCTAAGTATTTTGTATATGCAGATACAAAATGGTCCTTCATTTGCATCCCCTTTTTTGTTTAGTTTTGTCAGAGATAGGTATTTCATTATCATTTAAATATTGTAGGTGCATGAATTCAGCAAAACATTCCGATATAGTCCAATAGTCCATAATAGTAGTGGATTATCCATAGGACAGGCAATGTCAGAAATTGTTGACTCGAGCCTTATACAGCTCAACATATTAATATGGCTTTACTTTTTAAACCTCGCTTTTATACTTTTCTGCTGGATAGTTAAGACCACAATGAAGCAAGACCTATATAACAAGAAATGTAACTTTTGTAGCAGATGAAAATTTTAAATGTGGGATACAATGAGTACTGACTGGATTTTGTTGTTTGCTTCTTTCTTATTCTTTCATTGTTTTGTTAGTTGCAAATTTTCAAGTTGGGGAAATATTGGCCAACATTTCGGAGGCTGCTGGTGACTCTTCATAACTCATTCAGGAATTTAAAAGACACAATTCTGCTACTCTTGACATTCATCTTCTTCTCTACTGTGTTTGGCATGAAGCTATTTGGTCAGAGTTACAAAGATTGTGTCTGCCGCATAGACAAAGACTGTCAGCTTCCCCGTTGGAATATGTATGACTTCTTCCACTCCTACATATTTGTGTTTAGAATTCTTTGTGGAGAATGGATAGAGACCTTGTGGGACTGCATGGAAGTGGCAGGTCAACCCTCATGCATTTGTTTTTACATGATGGTTATTTTGATTGGAAACTTGTTGGTAAGTATTCTATGCTTTCACATTGTCTTTCAAAATAACTAGTACAATGTATGTTGATATTTTCATAATGTAGATTGATAAAGTCCAGTGACCTATAACTGAATGGTGCAATATTGGGACCAGTAGCCCTGCTTGGTGTCTCTCATCACTTACAATATGACCAGTTTAATGCAAGATGTACAGTAAATATGAAATACACACTGAATTTACAATGCTTCCTTATTGAATGCATTTCAATGCTAATATCTATAAGTACATTTAGTTAAATAAAATACATTATTAAAGGTAATTTTGAGGGCTGGCCATATAGTGGACTAAAGTACCTACTTAGGCAGGCTCAGCAACCGGAGCACCATCCAGGGTGTGCCTTGCCTGCATTGCCCCAAAGGCATGCTGAGACATAAACTGAGACTAGGTGTTGTGGAGTGTACCTGTAATCCCAGCACTTGGGAGGCTGAAAACAGGTGGATCACTACAAGTTCAACCTGTGTAGTGAGACCTTGTAAACCTTGTACTAACACATTTTTTTTAAAAAAAAAGTATGTGTTCATCTCGGATACCTATTTCTGGATTGGGTCTTTAAATTTGGGGACACTTACGTTTTTTAGTTCTTTATAAATTCTAGGGAGCAGATCTTTGTCTGAGTGCTTCTTAGCTAAGATATTTTCCCCAATTTGTGGGTTGGCTTTCCACTTTATTGTTAATTTCTTTTGATGCGCAAAAACTTCCCAGTAAGAGCAGGTCCCAGTTGTCAATTCTTTCAAGTATTACCTGTGTGATTTGCTTTTTGTTCATGAGCTCTTTGCCTACCCCTATGTCTTCAAGAGTTCCTCCTACTTTCTCTTGCAGGAGATTTACTGTTTCTGTTTTAATGTTTAGATCTTTAATCCATTTTGACTTTAGCTTCATGCATAGTGATAGACCTGGGTCAAGTTTTAGTTTTTGGCATGTACAGAGACAGTTTTTCCAGCACCATTTTTTAAAGAGGCTATCTTTCTTCCAGTAAGTATGTTTGTCCCTTTTGTCAATGATAAGGTGGCTGAGTGTGTTTGCAGAGGCTTCTGCATCTTCTATTCTATTCCATCAATCCTCAGGTTTATTTTGTTGCCAATACCAGCTGATTTTATCACAGTAGCTTTGTAGTATAATTTCAAGTCAGGAAGTGTAATGCCTCCTGCCTTGTCTCTGTTGCCCAGGATTGCCTTTGCTACTCTAGATCTTTTCTGACTGTTCTGCTACAATGCTGTATATGGTTAGATTTCTAAATTTCTGTGTAAAAATATGTAATTGTTTATTCCTATTTAAAAATATTTTTTATTTTTAAAATTTCTTTCCTCATATTCTGTAGGAACTTAAAGTTTAACATATCAATACTTGATGGAAAATGCCTGTTCTGTGTTATGTCTAAGATGTTTGATATTCATTCAGATAGTGAGGTTAAGCTCACCAGCTTATGTTGTAGGGTAATAACAATAAGCATGTCTTCTGGAGGGTTTGTACACCAAATATTAGACAAGAAGAAGGGCTGCAAGGACAGCCAACATTTTGGCCCTAGACTTTCAAGGTCAGTGAGGACTCAGGACATAGCTGAACCTGTACTGTAACATCATATAACTCAGCTATGTACCAAATTTTCTGATCAAGAGGATTATGGAACCACAGAGGAAAGCGATCAATGATGTAAATGGTGCCTAAGGAGAGTCACATGGAGAGAAAACATTCTTTCAGGCTTTCATAGAGAGCAAATTGGTCAAGCAATGACCTTGACTCATCCAGATGGCTGACACTGACAAAGCATCTACAAACTCCAGTACAGGGTTTCAGGGTAAATCCTGAGGGGTCTAACTGATCTTGTCAGATACAAAAGTTACATTTCTTGTTATATAGATTTTAATTTATCTTGGTCTTAACCATCCAGCAGAAAAGTATAAAAACAAGGTATAAAAAGTAAAGCCATATTAATATGCTGAGCTGTAAGAGGCTCATATCAACAATTTCTGACATTGCCAGTCCTACAGAAAACCCATTGCTATTATGGACTACTGGACTATATTGGAATGTTTTGCTGAATTCACGTGCCTACAATATTTAAATGACAATGGAATACCCTTCTCTGGCAAAACTAAACAGAAAATGGATACAAATGACCATTTTGTATCTATATATTCAAAATAGAATAGATAGACAGCTACTTTCTCTTAATTCAATGAATAGAAAGAGGCATTCTAATAGTATTTGTGGACAGGATATCATGTCTGCATCTTGTACTATGAATAACCACTAAGAAAACAACAATATGTAGTGTATTAATTATTGAAATTATCCTACTAATCAGTTTTGAAACTGTCTCCTCGCTATTTGTTTCTCAATAAAATTATTTTTTTAAAAAGGTAATTTCAGGCTGGCAAGATAGTTCAGAGGACTAAACACCTGTTAAGTAAGTGCAGGGTCCAGGGTTCGATATCTGCACCACATGTAGTGCTGGCTCCACCCCCAGGCACTTTGAGCAAGGCACCAACTCCAGGAGTGGTGGTGCATGCCTGTAATCCCAGAGCTGGGGAAGCTGGAAACAGGAGGATCACTAGGAGTCTGAGCTGTGTAGTAAGACCCTACCCCAAATAACTAAAATAAAATAAAGGCATTTTCACTTGTTTTTTGTTTGTACTTAAACTTTGTTTAAAATTACGTGTGAATTATATTTCTATTGGATAGTGCTAGCTGCTGTATGTCTACTGGATAGTACTAGCTACTAACTGGTATTGCTATTCAAAGTAGTACTGACAGCATAAAATTCTGGCAAACTTTTTAGGGTGTGAGTGACAAACTGCAACCCAAAACCCACTTATTTATTGCAAAGTGCCAACACTCCCATTAAACCTAAATACTCAGGTTTTAGTTAAGAAAACCAACCATATATCAGTGTATTTTGACTTAAAGGAAAACACAACTATACATGTGTAATAAGTTCACCACGGCTGACAGATCATGAGAAACGTGCACTCTCAGATCATATTCCACACCTTAGAAAAATAATCTACATGGCTACAATAGCCTTAGGTGATTTGAGTGCTTGTTAAATTTTAAAAAGCTGTTACATGTAGCACTGGCTGTCAAATTTGCCTGCAATTTGCAATTATCCAGAGAATTTTTAAAAACCACTGGCCTTTTAGATCCATTCCCAGTGATTGTGATTTTATCACTATGTAGATATAGCATGGATATCAGAACTTCTTAAAGAAACTCTCAGGCTGGGGATATAGCTCAGCAGTATAAGTGCCTGTCTGGTAAATGCAAGATCCTGAGTTCAATCTCCAGTACTGTAAAATGAAAAAAAAAGAAACTCTCATTTGACATAACAGTTCAACAAATATTATAATCCATTGGTCCAAAAACAATTTTGTCTAACCTTTCACTTTTAAATGTCCTAATAATTCTTGAATCAAAGAAGTATGTTTAATTGCCTACAAGTGTTATAAAATTATAAAAGAAAATTTTTCTTATGGGAAAATTACAGACTGAATATTTGCTTCTTACTCATATGTCATAAAGACCAAGTACATTTATAAAAACCTTAAAAGTAAGTCATGGGTTACATCTAATTTTACCTTTGACCCTCATTTCTTTTCATTTCATAAATCATACATGAATGAGATGGACATTGTGTTTGTTTACTGTAGTGGCTCATCTTCCCAATGAAACCATTGGTTTCAGGGGAGCAGGAATTGTGAGGAGCATGTCACGAAGCTTGGAGTAGAGCCCAACATGTGAAATGATTCAAAGCCCTCAGCTCCTAGCAGCTATTAATACACTTTGAACCTCTAACAATATTAAACTTCTAGCTGTATACTATTCTATATAGGTAAAACAAAGCTGAGCTAATATACAACTGTATAAAACACAAAATATCAGCAACTGACCTGGTTTCCATTGTGTCTGGCACAGATATTCAGATCTCAGCTGTCTCCCTCTGTGCTCTTTGCTCTGTTTTATCAGAATCGCTCCTGCTCTCCAACATTTTGCATCACCACAATCTATCAAATCTAGTGGAAGAGGGATTTTTTCCTAAAGCCACGGAAAAATTTTTTATACTCTTATTAAATCTCGTGCCCATTTCTGAACTAATCTCTCTACTTCTCAAAGTGTCAGATGCATTTATTATATTCAGTCACTTAGAGTACTTCCTCGGAAGTAGAGATAGCATCCGTCCAAACCCAAATTATACACAATATAATTTGGACTAATAGCTTTAAAAGGATAATTTTCCAAATTGGATGTACATTTCTGCATATAAAAGAAAGGGCTATGATTGCTTTAGCAAGAAACACTACTCTGCACACACACATGCGCATGTGCACACACACGCATGTGCACACACACACTCGTGCACACACAGAGGCAGAGTAAGAGAGCAGATGAAAGCCAGAGAGAAAGCAGAAATGTGAAAACAAATATGTCAGTTCCAATCTATGTTTCTTATTCTTACTGATTTGAAACTTTAAATCATATTCTTCCCTTTGCTGTTAGCTAGCCATTATATTTTGGGGCTCTATACATCTTTAGATTTGATTTCTCTCAATAGTGATCCATTTGTGGGGCACCATGATCATAACACTAGAGTAAATACAAAGTGGGGTAAGTAGAAGGGAGTTAAGTTGTGAAGATGTGGATCTTTTCATCTTGAATATGTCTACTGTGCAAAAGAAAGGGACTTTATTTATTTTTTATAAATTTTATTGAGAACCAAGTAGCAATGACATAGTTTCAAAACAGGTTAGTAGGACAGGTACAATTATTAATACATTGTATATTGTTGTCTTCATAGTAGTTATTTATAGTACAAGATGCAGACATGATATCCTGATTTTATATTTCTAAAAATCTAATTTCATCTTATTCCCCAATAAAATTTTCAATGATTCTAGGCTATAAGTAAAAATATTTTTTAAAAAGTGTATGGATAAACATATCTTTAATTTGATTTTAAATAATTCTATCATTTTTGTTATAGAAGAGTAGAACTCAGATATTTTACAAAACACAAGTTCAACTCCCAGTTGTGGCACTAAGATTGTTCATATTACACATCCCTTTAAGCCTGACTACATTTAATAAGAGAATGAACTTAATAGAAACACATCCTTTATAATGCTTCTGTAAGTATCATTCAGTAGCCTATATATGATTAATTCTTTTCTTTGTACTGTACTAAATTTCTATCTCGTGTCTACAGACTTTTTGTAAATTATTAAATACATTTAAAAATTCAATTCCTTATAAACATAAATTATTTCCAAATGTTTTGCATGCAATTTATATACTTAGCACCAGGTAAATTATAATATCAGATATGATTGCATAAACCAAACAAGAAAGCATAAAAACAAGAAAAGAAATGGTAAAACAATATGAAATTAATTTAAATTTGAGTTTAAATGTGTATGCTATTCCATGTCTATTTACAAATTAAATTAAATATATATCCAGGCATGATTAGAATAATATTAAAGCAAAAATCCCTCAATATTTAATAGATTCCAGCTCCTCATTTATTTGATTTCCAATCAAAAAAATTATGTTTTGAATTTTTCTTCTCTTTCATTCCATTTGATTTTAGATTTTTAAATTAATTTTATTGTGAAACAGATAGCAATGAGACAGTTTCAAAACCAATTAATAGGACAGTTTCAATAATTAATATATTGCCTGTTGCTATCTTTGTAGTAGCTATTCATAGTACAAGACGCAAATATGATTTCTTGTTTAAGCACTATTAGTACAAATCTTTCTTCTCATTGAACTAAGAGAAAATAGCTCTATATTCATCCTATTTAGTATATACTGATATGTATCTTTTCACTTCAAAGTGGTCCTTCATTTTTAATCCCCTTTTTAATTTAGGTGTGTGAATTCAGCAAAATAATCCAATATAGTACAGTAGTGCATAATAGTAGTGAATTATCTGTAGGACTGGCAATGTCAGAAGTTGTTAACTTGAGCAATTTAAAGCTCAGCATGTTAATATGGCTTTACTTTTTATACCCCATGTTTATAATTTTCTGGTGGATGTTTAAGACCAAGTTAAATCAAGATCCATATAGCTAAAATGTAACTTTTGCATCTTACAACATTTACAAAGTCAATCAAATCCCTCAGGATTTACCCTGAAACCCTGTACCACAGTTCGTAGATCCTTTGTCAGTGTCAGCCATCTGGATGAATCATGGCCATTGCTTGACCAATTTGCTTTCTGTGAAAGCCTTAGAGAATGTTTTCTCTCTATATGACTCTCCTTAGGCACACTCTACCTCATCGATCACTTTCCTCTGTGGCTCCATATTCTCCTTGATCAGAAAATTTGGGACACCACTGAGTTAAAGGATGTTACAGTACAGGTTCTCTGATGTCCTGAATACTCACTGACCTTGAAGGACTAGGGCCAAAATATTGGTTATCCTTGTAGCCCTTCTTTTTCTTTAAAGTTTAGCTTATCAACAATTGTTGGAAAATACCTGTTCCATGTTATGTCTAAGATGCTTGATATTCAGATAGATAGTGATTTTAAGCTCAGCTGCCTACTTTATAGGTAATAATATCATTAAGCTTCTCTTCTGGAGGGTTAAAAACTTAAGTTTTCAGACCAAAAAATTAGAGCAATAATTCTTTCACAACTCATTTTTTTGTGTGAGCAAATCTACCCAACATCTGTTTCTGTGTATCTGAAGATGTAGTACAATGTGTTCAGCACCTTGGATAGCTCTCGCACCAAACAGGCTGAAATGGAACTAGTTGCCCAAAGTAGCAATTCTTGGCTTACCTTGAGTAAAACAGCCTGGCTTAGTGATAAAATAAACTTTTGGGATAAGGCATATTTGAGTCTATTGTGTTTCATTTGAATATTTAATGTACACAATGCTTGACTGTTCATCTGTAAAAGAGAACCAACTCATTTGGGAGTTCAGAAAGAGTTCTGGTGAGACAAATGGAGGACAGCACCTGACACATCTCTGATGAAAGTGAACTGAGCAGCACTGCAGTGCACACATTCATGTTCAGATCATGGATCCACACTGTGGAAGGGTGTTTTATATTGTTTAAAGGGAGAAAAAGTGAGATATATTTATCTTCATTTTATTTTTTTACTTAGATCCTTTACCTGTTTGTGGGACTTGTGAGTTCATTTCATTCATACCAAGACGCAACAGCTGAGGAGTACAATGAAGCAATGAATGTCCAGCTTGCAGTGGCAAGAATTAAGAAAGCAATAACCTATATTCTTCTTAAAATACTGTGCAAGAAGCAAAACCTTCCAAAGAAAACAATGGACCATGTAAATGATACATACGTTAAAGAGAATGCTTCAGATCACACGCTTTCTGAACTGAGCAATACTCAAGATTTCCCCAGAGACACAGAGAAGGAGAAAAGCAGCGATACAGAGAAAAACACAATGACTGAAAATGAGAGTCAGTCTCTTATCCCTAGTCCCAGTGTCTCTGAGACTGTACCAATTGCCTCAGGAGAATCTGACATAGAAAATCTAGATAACAAGGAAATTCAGAGAAAGTTAGGCCAAGGAGACAGCAAAGGGGTAAGGGTTTTTCCTTGTTATTTGCTCACTTTTTTACACTTCATAAAGGGGTATGTCAGGGATGAGTTTCCAGAGCCAGACTATACACCCAGTATATGATCTACCTGTTTTAGTTCTAATTTCAGCCTTTTTGAACATATTACTTAAATTTCTAGGTTTTATTTTCCTAATGTGTAAAGGAGGATATAGTTGTAATTCTCAAGGAGGATAGAAAGAATAAGAAAAAGAAATTGTTCAGCAGTAACTGTACATAGAACATTGCCTAATATGTGTAAGCATTTAGAAAACTTAGGAGGCATAATATGAAAGTCTGTAAATAATGAAGCAGGTAATTTGGTTCAATGAGAAACATACAGAAAAACGTTTTTAAAATCAGTACGTATGACTTGAGAAATCACCAAATATACCTGGGTTTTACCATCTTCAAAATATAAAATGAGATTAGTAAAAAGCAAAGATTATACTGGGCTAGCCAGATACCTTAGTGGATCAAAGTGTGTACTTAGGCAAACACAGGGACTAGGGCTCAATCCCTGGTGTGCCATGCCATCCCTGCTCCCAGGGCACACCAAGATGGTGAAACATACTAGTCATGGTGGTACTCACCTGTAATCCCAGAACTTGGGAGGCTGAAAATAGAGGAATCACTACAAGTTTGATATGTGTAGTAAGACCCTGTAGAACCTGTAAAATAAATGTAAAAAAATAAAAAAGAAAGAAAAAAAGAGCAAAGCCTATAACTTGCTTAAGTTGTAAAATTTCAGTTATTTCATTTGTGTAACACACATAAGATTAAGTTGAGCAAAAAGATACAAAAAAAACTACAGTTTGAATTATAAACAATTGGTAGATTTATTAGCCATAGGTTAAATAAATAAATAAACAAAGCCAGGGCCACATTTTAAAAATGGTAATTGCTGTTGTTGACTTAGCTTTTAAGATATACGATCTCTAGAAATGGCTTATGGTCTCCATTTGCAAGAGACATCATGTTGTAGGAGGAGGAGGAGTTTAACAGAAAGCTAAACACACAGAGATCATTGTGTACTGTGGCATTCTTGTCTTGGGTGCCCCCAGAGAATCATTTCAGGCCACTCAAAGATCAGGGAATGTGTCTTTGCAGATTTCCAGTATCTCTGCTGCTATATTTTCCCCAGACTCTTCTGGTTTAAGGGTTCTCTCTGCAATAACTTCTGAATTTCCCTATGATCATCTATCAGCAGTTGAGAGTCAAGGGTTCAGGATCCCCTAGAACCTATTGAAGGTGTTGTCATTTTACACAGAGAGATTTTTTTTGACATTTTGCATGGTAAATCTTTTCAGGTTTGATAACATTACAAGACTCAGGAAATTCCAACCATTACAAGACTCAGGAAATTCCAACCAATCACATTTCTGTATTGTGTGTGAACACTTTTTTTTTTTTTTTTTTTTTGGCAGAACTGGGGATTGAACTCAGGACCATGTGCTTGCCAGGCAAGCGCTTATGCTACTGAGCTATCTCCCCGGGTCAATGTGTGAACACTTTGACTACTGTCTCTCGGTCTTTAGACAACATTGCTTTTAACCAGATTGCATCATTTTGAGAGATCCCTGACAATTTCCTTAGAAAATGTAGACTTTAAAAAATACACAAAAAAGATAAAATGTAAAATTACAAAAACTGTTGAAATTTCAAAAGTTGCCACTCATGGTGCATGGTTGGTCCTGATGAAGAAAATAAAAACTTTCTAACTATATTTCTTTTACACTTATTGTGCATAAGGCTAATATATATAATAAAATGTTTATTGTCTACTTTTCTTTCACTCTTAATCATATAATGAATCTGACTTTTTTCAAGTATATAATATGCTCACCTTGGTTTTGTTTTAATTAAAATATTCTATATAATTTTCTTGTTGCATTTGATGATAACTTCATGGGAATTCCTATTTGATAAATACAAATACAATATTATATTGACTGAATTTTGCAGTGAAACTAACTTCATTATTTCTTAGTCATATTTTGTTACTTTTCATCTAGCATTTATGGCATACTTGTATATAGCCATAAGATAATTTTGAAACCTAAATTATTTTGTAAAATTTGAAGTGGACTCTTATGAACAAAATGGTTTTTGTTTGTTTATTTTCTTCTAAAAATGCTACAGATCAAAATCAGGGTTTTGGGCATGCTGGACAAATGTTTTACTACTAAGCCATATCTCCATTCTTACACCACTATTTTCATTTTACTATGAATTTTGATCTGAAGTATTTTAGCTTAAATCAAGTATCTTAGGTTAAATAAAGTATTTAATAAAATTCAACAATCACTAACATGTGTATACCTTTCAGGAAATTGGCTTAAGTCTTTTAAACTTCAAAATATTCCTTCTGTACATAATTTTTCTTACTTCTAAAATATGAAATAGGGGCCGGGAGATGGCTCAGTGGAATAAGCGCTTCCCTGGCAAGCCCAAGGGCCTGAGTTCAATCCCTAGTTCTGCAAAAATAAATAAATAAACAAAATAAAATATGAAATAAATCTTACCTATACCGATAAAATTAAACTTAAAACTACAAATTTTTGTTGATTCTCTTTTTAGAAAATAAAACAATCTAGCTCATCTGAATGCAGTACTGTTGATATACCTACCTCTGAAGAAGAGATGATATATGAACATGAAAAGTCAAAGCATCTAATAACTGGTAAGAAAACAGTTTCTTTGGTAATTTTATTGAAATCACACTAAATTCTTTAACCTACTCAATATTGTTGGATTCACTGTTAATCTTCATGTGTTTATTAGGTTTGTAAAGAGGAACACGCAGGAACTTGTATGGGAGCATGTGCAATACAGCCATGTCTATACTAGTAGATACTCATGTTAAAAGTCGCAAAAAATTTTAACATAGGAAAAGAGGGGAAGGGGCCTATTTCTCAGGGTTTCTAATGCACTAGTTTCCACCTTTGATTCTGGAATAACTCACTTTCTCATCTGATAATTTCCAAATGTGGCAAAACAATGAATGCCCTGGGATTAGACAAAAGATTAAATTAGTATATGTGTGTAGGTTCAAATGTAGATGTGTGTATGGAAATCTCTGAAAAGAAAAAGAACTTGCCTCCCCACCAAAAGCAGTATTCAATAATAGCCTCATTGCTTCATCATTCTTCTTCATTGACATAGCTTATAGAGGCTATCTTATAGTTATGGTTAAGGCAGAAAATAACTATAAACAGTGGTGTGTGAGTGGAGTGTTACTGGTCATGATGATTTCAAAATGTATTCTTATGCTATAAATTCAATTAAGTAAATGTATAACTTTCATAATTAATTTATATGAGTAATTATATAATTCTGCGCATTACAGCAGAGCATGATGCTTTACACCTCATTAATTTGGGTTAATACTTAAAATGCTGATTATGAAAGACATCATATATATATTTCTTAGGAAAATAAATCATAGCAGCAACAAATTTATTTATATATTTAATATGAATATAAGAATACAATATATGACTGTAGGCATTGACACACTAGGTATATGCCACATACCTCTCAATGAGTTGTTTTTCAAATGAAATTAACAAATTAATGCAAAATTGTGCATTCAAAATTACTGTAAAGTCATCAAAATGGTAACTACTAAGTGCTCCATTTCCTGTCTTCAAAGTAAGAATCTGTAATCAGAAGCCTGAATTCTAGAACATGTATTCTCAAAGGTAAATGAATAATTGTATGTTTTTAATGGAGTTGTGCAATTTGAATCTAAGGAAACAATAAAAATATTTTGACTATAAAATATATGCATCCATTTCTTCATTTTCTGATGTTAGCAATTCCCTTATCCAAACTCACATTTTCTTTCATTAACACTTTGACCAAAAATTCAGAGTTCAACCACACAAATATTCTCTTGATCCATGAAGTATTGAACATTCATGTTATTCTCTAAAGCTGTCTCATATTTCCCATTTCCATGTCACTTATGGAGAAAAATCAAATGAATTTAATTGATTTACTACTATACCTCTTAACATCTTTCAAGTATTTAAATAGGAATGGTTGTCATGCCAAGCCCTTTATGGGAGAGGGAATTCAAAGATAGTATCAAAATGGAACACTAAAAAACATTATATGTTTGTACCTTTTTTGTTTTGGTAGAGAAAAGAGATTAATTGTGTTCTTAGATTGTTCTGCAGATTAAAGGGGTATCCTTCATGCCATTTCCAATTTAGTTTTTCCTATTGCTTCCAACCCACATGTGGAAATTCTTCTTGGTGACTATAGTCACTAAAGCAGAGGCAAAAATCAAATGCTATAAAGCAGAGGCCACTTATCACAGAATCTATAAATAAAGAAGTTCAAAAACATAAGTCCTAAGTCTTCTTTACTAAAAAGTTGGAGGTGTTTATTTTTCACGAGTGTTCTAGAATTTTGTTCATAAAGTTTTCATTCTTGGCAGATCGTCGGAGGTCTTCACCTAGTCAAATAAGTAAAGAATACAAGAATGGAAAAATTTGGCAGAATATAAGGAAGACCTGCTGTAAAATAGTGGAAAACAGCTGGTTCAAGTGTTTCATTGGCCTTGTCACTCTGCTCAGCTCTGGCACTCTGGTAGGTGTGCTGTTGGGGTGAGTAGAGCTTTTATGGGGGAAACTGTGTCATAACTCTGTAATTCAGAAAGTTACCATGCCAGATTCTTTATGCAAAACACTTAGTATATCATCAGATATCATTTTCTATGATTTTAGTTTTATAAATTTTATGGTACTTTTTTAGAAAGTCTGATTATGCACCATTAAATATTAAATGCAATGTCAACATTAAACTTAAAATACAGAAATGTGTAACTTTAAAATACATGAATTATGACTGGAAATAGAATAAAATAGATACTTTATTCTTCTGATTTTAATAAAGTTTTATTTATAAAGCAGTTTAATAATTTGGATATGCAAACATTCTCTTGTTCTGGTACTCTGTTGGTTATTCAGTAAGAAAAGGTAAGCATATGTATTTCTTTTACAGACATAAGCAGGGTTAGTCATGATACGGAAATACTGATAACAGCATGTATTTCATTCAGTAAGTAAGTGGCAGTACATTCCTACTATAGAAAAAAGTATCCATAATAAAGAATGAACACAATGAGATAAGGGATCTAAAAGTACTATAATGAATGGGAAAAAAATGTATCTCAAACTACACATCTTTGTTTTCCACAAGTGTTTCAAATATTTTGTAATATATACCTATTTTAAAAATTCCTTGCTCTATAACTTATAGAATTTCACATAGAAAATATTCTCAAAATAATAAAATTTTATGGAATATATTATTATCAGGGTAATTGGCGATGTAGTGGGCACAAATATAAATTGACAAGAAAGAAGGGTCCTATTAACTGGGGGTTTTAAAATTTGACTGTACATGGTTACACAACTCTATACTTAGAATAAGAAGAGATAAAATCATGCAAAGAAAATAGTTTTAGTCTTTAAACAGAAACTGAAGATCTGTTATAATTTTAAGTACTTATAAGATGCCAATGTTTTACCCCTGAACACAACAATCTTAATCCTTCAAGAATATCCTACAGATATCCTCACATAAAGAAACTGATTTATAAGATTATTCACTGAGAGATCTATTTCAACAACCAGGATTAGATGAGATAAGGAAGCATTTGTGACAGAAGAGTGGTAAAATATACTCGGTTACCGTCAGCCAATGGAATGCTGCACAGCTATTTTGAAAACACAGGAGGTGACTTTGGACTGACATTGCAAACCTTCCAGATGTAGTAGAGCAAAAAAGAAGCCTCTAACATGACCTACTTGCATGGCATCCTTTTCATCTAGGCAAACAAGAAAACTGGAATGACTAGTGAATTCATATGCATTTGATTAAACAGCATCCAAAAAGGTTACACAAGAACTACTTATCATGAGATATCGAGCAGAAATAATGAAGTCATGGTTGGAAACCAGACTTTGCATTGTATAGAAAATGTTTTTGATATAACAATTCTCATACATACAGAAGATATCAAGGGGGCACCGTGTGGATGATATTTACAAAATCAGTGCACTCGTGTAGCTACTGCTTGGATTGCTAAACGGAACATGTGCAGAACTCCAGAAGCACATGCTAAGCCCTCATAGGTACTTCCCCACCACACATAGGCAGCCACTGTCTATACTTCAATTGCATAGATAAGTTTCATTTGTGTTTTATTTGTCGTTTCTCCCTTCTCTCATTTTGGCGTAGCATCTTCCTCATGATGATCAAGCTCATTTTCTTTGCTAGTCTGGAAATACCTTTCTTTTGTTATCAGTGTACTGGCATAAGAGGTTGAAAAGGGATCATAAAATACACTGATTTTAATTTTAGTGAAAACATGCCTCACCTACTAATATACTATTCTGGGTGCCTCTGAATCTGCATTGCCTGGATTTTAACAAATGGGAAGCACAAATACACAAAATCAGAATTGTCATGTGCTCCACATGGGATCTTTCTCCATCATGGATTCTTCCAGTAACACACCATCTCATGTTTCAAATGAGAAGGCCACTTGGAATGGAGCTAAACTGTTCTGGAACATCTTCCAGCACCAGACCTAAAAGAGAAAAGAAGTCATCTAATTGCTTGAGAAATAGTCTTACTAAGCATTATGTCTCCCTTTTTTCCTTTCCTCCTTCCTCTCCTCTCCTCTTCTCTCCTATTGTTCGTTCTCTCTCTCTCTCTCTCTCTCTCTCTCTCTCTCTCTCTCTCTCTCTCTCTTCTTCCTTTCTCTTGACAGTGTTAGGATGTCTGTGCATATCCAAAGTATTTCAAAAACTTATTTCTTATTAATAAAGTCTTACATAATGGTGTTCATGTAATCCATGAATATTATGTTAATTCCTGTATCCTCTTTTGTGAAGCCCATGGTAGGCTGAGTAATATTCCCTAAAGATGTCTGTATCAGGACTGGTGTTATAGTTCAGTGTCACAGTGCCTGCCAGGCAAGTGCTAGGTCCTCAATTTGATTCTTAAAATAAGTGTCCATATTGTAATTCCCACAATCTGGAGATATTTACTTGTATGGCCAAAGTTTTTTTTTGCTGGTGTGGTTAAATTAACAATTTTGAGGTAGGGACTTTTTTTTTGATTGCCCAAGTAGACCTTATCTATTCATAATAGTTCTTACAAAATATATGCAGGAGTCAGAATTAGAAATAAACAAAATACAAGCATATAAGCTGAGATTGAATTGAGGTGTCTTTAAAGGGAAAGAAGATACTACAAAACAGATTAGGGACAGCTAGTAGAATCTGAAAAAGAAGAAATGGATTCTTTCTTTAGACACACTCAAACACACACACACACACACACACACACACACACACACACACACACACACAGAGCCCTACTGTTACTTTGACATTAGTCCAGTAAAACTGACTTCTGGTTTCTGATCCTATGGTTTGTAAAAGTACGTATTTATATCATTCTCAGACCCTAAATTTGGTGTAATCTGTCATAACAGCAATAGGAGAGACCTGGACAGCCCCCTCAGGATCTCAGTATTTACCCCTAAACATAATCTCACGCACTCCCTTCCAGGAACCATTGCCACATGCCTCTAGCATAGCAACTTTTTCCTGTGTATTCATCTCTGCACTTCTGTGGTTACCTTTCAAAAAGAGTTAACTATTTATATTGTTGGTAACCAGGAATAGAGAAGGAGGGAGTTCCTAAAGAGAAGTTAAAACTTCTCCCTAATAGAAGGTTTTTGAATGGTCCTCAACCAACACCAGATTCAGTTTGGTCCTCCAGAGAAGCTTTGGACCCAAGCCTCACCACAAACTTCCATGCTGCAAGCTGTGCTGCTCTGTGTCTCTGTCAGTTATTGACAGAGGGGAAGAAAATTCTTGCCTCATGAGTGAAATATTTCTCTTTAAAAAGAGGCACTTCTACAAAGAGAGTTTGAGTTATGTGTTGTCACATAACACCCCTAGGCATTGTGGAATTGACTGTAATACTTCATATGTTTTTGAAATCTGTTGTGTCTTTTATTTTGTTGGATACAATCATGTTATTTGTTGTTTCTGTTAGGACCACCCAGTACAACCTTATTGGCACAGTAAAATATGTTTTGTCTGTCATGTCATCTGCTATTTAAAAACCCCCACAATTTTCATGCCATTACTCAGTTTTCTATATCTCCTTTTAGCACCATTAATTTTGGGAATATGTTGGTGACTTGTTATTTTGTACATACGGAGTTCTACTAATGATACGAATCACTTCATGATTACAACCTGAAACTTTTTACTGTTGTATATGTATATAGACTAATTTGTTTTAAAAAATTAATTCCTTTCTGCATCAATGAGATTTAGAAATCTCATGGATGCTTACCCTTAATTTTATTTCACCCCAAGGCTTTTGAAGATATATATATCGATCAACGGAAGACTATTAAAATCTTACTAGAATATGCTGACATGATCTTCACATACATCTTCATTCTGGAAATGCTTCTGAAGTGGATGGCATATGGCTTTAAAGCCTATTTCTCTAATGGCTGGCACAGGCTGGACTTCATGGTTGTTATTGTACGTATTTTAGAGAAAAATAACCTAAGGGCTATTTGATGCACTCTTAATCTTCAGCTTACTTGTGTCTCCTCCTCTCTGCATATGTTTTTAGTATGCAGCACTCAATATCCCATCTTCATGTGTAATGTTTGACATTTATATTTACCTTATTCCAAAATTTTAGAAGTTCAGGTCAATCGTCTTAAATTACAGTAAAGTCACCTATAAACCCACGGCTAGTCGAGTAAGACAGTTGCGCAATCTCTGGAAGATATCAGCACTCAAAACCTTTCAACTCTATTGGCTGGACTTTTACATAAAATATTTACAAATTGACAATAAACCATAAACTTCAATAGTATCCAACACATTAAAATGTATCATTTGTTGTTTTGGTGCAGTCAATTATAAATTGCTTCTGTTCCTGTATCCTTTCAATCTGTGCTGCACAAATAATGAGAGTAACTGATGAAAAAATCAATATCAGCCCTTTCCCCCTTTTCTCTCTGCAGCCCTCTAATCTCACTCAGAGAAAAGGCTACAGCCTGTGCAGTTAAGTGCCTGTAATGCTCCATGACCTGGTCTTACCTCCCACCACTTTCTTTCTCCCCTGTCCCACTGTGTACAGACTGCTCCACCAGCACCGACTGTCCTGAAACACCTCCAACAAGCCAAAGGCATTTTCATCTTAGGGCTTTTTTATTTCATCTTCCTTCTGCCTGGACTTTTGCTGGTATTCATTTCCTGGTTGATGTGAATCCTGTGAAGTTTATCTCATTACCTTATTTCTAACTACCCCTTTGTCTTTTTGTCTTCTTATTTATAACCACTCTTAACGTTATATGATTTATTTATTTTGTCTATTATTTGTTGTCTGCCAATAAAAAAGAAGCCCCATTAAGACAGATTATTTTTTCTTTAGGGTGTGTGTGTGTGTGTGTGTGTGTGTGTGTGTGTGTGTGCAGAGTCCCACTGTGCAGCTCAGACTCTTAGTGATCCTCCTGATTTCTTCCTCCCTAGTGCTGGGATTACAGGCATGCACCACTGCTTCCAGACTCCATCACTAGCTGAGCTTGCCTGGGGGCGGGCCCTGTGCTCCATGGCATGCAGTTCCAGGGATCAAACCCTGGATCCTGTGCTTACCTAAGAAAGTACTTAGTCCACTGAGCTATTTTGTCAGCCTCTTAGAGCAGAACTTATTTCTCAGTTTTCTTCTCTCTTTTATCTCCTGTGCCTTAATGATAATTTTTGATGGATGAAAAATGGCTCCTTATTTTATAAATAATGACATTATCTCCTCAGTCTATAGATAACCACTAAATTAAGTTACCCTAATTAATTTTTGCAAGTGATCCTTGTATTCCAGTCAAACAATTTTATCCTCAAAATTCACTGTCCTATTTCTTAGTCATTGTCCATCTGTGTCCATATCAGTTGGTGCCTCTGTAAACAATGTCCCAACTTCGAAGCGTATTTCAAGACCATCTCTTAGTACAGAACAAAATATGCAAAAAAGCTAACTTTGGTTTACCTAAAAATGTAGAAAATATGAAGATGTCATAAAAATTAATCATGGTTTATTATTTTACTCAGTCTCAGATAACATTTATCTTTAATCATTTTATGCATATGTATCTACTTCAAAAATAATTTTAGTATAGTGTCATGCGACTTGTAATTTGTACTTTTGTTTTAATATTATTCATATTCTTCTTGATGTCTCATCTTGGAAATCCTATTTTGTATTTTGACCTCATCTTACATAAAAAAATACCTAGATATATTTCAAATAATGTTTTAAAGAATGTGTTGTATATCATTATATTACAAAGAATCATATTCTTTTATATCTGTTTTCAAACTTATAATGTATACAAATACTAATCTAATATAAAATAGATTGTACATCTCAATAAAACATGGTCTTTAGGGCCGGAGAGATGACTCAGTGGAATAAGTGCTTCCCTGGCAAGCGCAAGGGCCTGAGTTCAATCCCCGGTTTTGAAAAAAAAAAAAAAAAGAGAGGTTTCAGTGGTCAAGAATGATTGCTGACGTAATGTCATTTAGCTGGAAAAAAAAGAGTCTCATGTTTCATAGGCATGTATATTTCCTAAGTCTGAACTACATTTAAAACAAATCTTTACTACCTTAAAATACTATTGCTTTTTTTCTTTTTAAGTGATTTTTAATACGTAATGATTTATTAGAACTTTGAAATGTATATTAAAATACTTTAATATTTATTTGTAACTATCTTTTAAAAATAAATTTGAACTTTATTTTGTATATTATTCCCCTTCAGATGATCACATTAACTATTTTTAAACACTGTGTACAGGTGTTTTGTCTTAGCCTGATAGGCAAAACTCAAGAAGATCTAAAACCACTCGCTTCCATTAAATTCCTTCGGGCGCTCAGAGTTCTATCTCAGTTTGAAAGAATGAAGGTAAGACAAATTTTCTAAACCATACTATGGATATAGTTTTGAAATTATTAAATTTCCATGAACTAGCAAGCTTGGCTGTCTTCACATTTTTACCTTCAACAACATTAATGCAACAAAGTTATTATTTTTGACATAAAAGCAGATGTGAATGGATATGCTAGACTCTTTAACATTTTAAGTCCTCATTGCTCATAAGATATGAATACTTGGGTTGGTCAAATAGCTCAGGGGATTAAAGCACCTGCTAGCAGGCACAGGGGCAGAGGGTTCAGTCCCCAGGCCTGGAGTGCTGGCTCCACCCTTGGGGCGTGTGGAGATGGCAAATGAGATTGGGCGTGGTGGCAGGTGCCTGTAATCCCAGCTTTTGGGAGGCTGTAAACAGGCGGATCACTACAAGTCCTGTCTGGTAGTGAGACCCTGAATACATAGCTATCCTTTCCTAAAATAAAAAAAGATATGAATACTAAGAAAGAAAATAAAACATAAAATAATAGGAAATAAATATAATTTGAAAAATAGTATATTTCTAACCTACATCAATATAATGAAGTTTTCCTTTAAGAAAAATAACTGTCAGAAAATGAACTTTTCATCAGGTAAGAAATTTTTTTTATAAGAACATTTTACATATTAAGTAGCTATTTACTAACTGAAAGCAATGTTTAAATTTTAAAAGAAATTTACTTTTTCTAAAGTCATACATCATTTATTGTATGTCCTTGGCTTCTTTCCCTTGCTCTTATCACAGCTTTTTCTGACTGATGTGAAGGAGGAATGCCAGCCACACAGAACAATGAGTGCTTAAGCTTTTGAACTGACTCAGTAAAAAAAAAATAGTCCCTGATTAGCACAAGTAGAATGAGTATGTGTGTAGATACACACTGATCAGTTATACACAGAAATGGAAAATTCTAAGTGTACCTTTTTCATGATCATACTTTTTTTTTACAGTTTTGTTTACATAGATTATTTAACATGAGTCTGGACTTTTAGGCAGGTATCACTGAATATCACACAGTGAGTGTTATTTAATGGCTAAGTAAGGAAATCATTTCTCTTTTAAACTGTAATATATCTATAGTTTATAAATTAGATGTTACATGTAAGCTGTCATTCAACAGGAAGCCATAACTTTTAAATTCCATGGGGTAAAAAATGGTTTCATAACCTCAAAATTTGACTGATTTTACTAATACATCATGTTCAAACTGTGGTAACATTCAATGGCACTTTTTAAACAAAATAAATTAGAAAATTAGTTGAAAAAGAAACGTCACTGGCAATATTTCTAAGGTTGTGAATTAAGATGTCAAAAAGCTTAATTCCTGATAAAAATATAAGGACAGGAAAACTTCATAAAATGGCATATTAACTAAAAATTATAGAAAGCTTTTCATCTCAAAACATACACATATATGTACATACCCCATAATCTTAGAGTAGTTAAATGAACTATTATAGTAAATATTATGATTCCAAATTTTTTCTCCAATAAGTTTTAATACATAGATGAAAAGAAAGTGAGCTCCCCAAGTTGTACCTAATTTAGAGAAAACCTTCCTTCTGTGCCACTGGATGGACTACATTCATGAGGAAGACAATGAGATACCAATTCATAAACTCAGGATAGGCAGAAGAGTACCTGTAGTCAAGTTAGTCAAGTCTACACCAGAAATCTCTTCTGAACCTTGAAAGTTCTGTGGTTAAATCATTTTTGTTGATTCATCTTTAAGGTACAGATTTTTTGTTTGTTTTCTAGTTATTTTTTATTTTTTTGATTAATTTCATTGAGAAACAAATATCAGTGAGACAGTTTCAAAACATGTTAGGACAGTTACAATAAGTAATACATTGTATATTGTTGTCCTTGTAGTAGTTATTCATATCACAAGATGCAAACATGATACCTTGTCTAACCACTACTAGTACAAACCTCACTTCTCATTGAATTATGAGAACCTAGCTGTATATGTATCCTAACTATTTTGTATATACAGATATATAGATATAGATATATATATGTATAGATATAAATATAGCTATATTTCACTACAAAATTGTCCTTTATTTATATCCCCTTTTATTGTTTAGTTTTGTCAGAGATGGGTATTATATTGCCATTTAAATATTATAGGTGCATGAATTCAGCAAAGTAATCCAATATAGTCCAGTAGTACATAATAGTAGTGGGTTTTCCATAAGACTGTCAATGTCAGAAGTTGTTGACTTGAGCCTTTTATAGTTCAGCATATTAATATGGCTTTACTTTTTATACCTCATTTTTATACTTTTCTGCTGGATGGTTAAGACCAAGATAAAGAAAGACCTATATAACAAGAAATTTAACTTTTGTATCTGACAAGGTCAGTCAAATCCCCTCAGGATTTATTCTGAAACCCTGTACCGCAGTTTGTGGATCCTTTGTCAGTGTCAGCTGTGTGGATGAGTCACAGCCATTGCTTGACCAATTTGCTCTCTGCAAAAGCCTGAGAGAATGTTTGTTCTCCATGTGACTTTCCTTAGGCACACTATACTTCATGGATCACTTTCCTCTGTGGCCCCATAATCTCCTTGATCAGAAAATTTGGGACACCACTTAGTTACAGGATGTTACGGTACAGGTTCTCTTATGTCTTGAGTCCTCACTGCCCTTGAAGGGTTAGGACCAAAGTATTGGCTATCCTTGTAGCTCTTCTTTTTCTCTATTTTTTTTTTGGCATGCAAACTTAAGTTGTTAACCCTCCAGAAGAGAAGTTTAATGATATTATTACCCTATAACATAGGCAGTTGAGCTTAATATCACTATCTGTCTGGATATCAAACATCTCAGACATAACATGGAACAAGTATGTTCCATCAAGCATTGATATGTTAAACTTTAAATCCCTACAGAAAGTGAAAAATGAAATAAAATATATACTTATAAGTGAAATAAGCCAGACCCACATGTGTAAATATCGTATAGTTTCCCTAGTGTAAGAACTAAAAAGAAAAAATAAAAATAGAAAGTTATAACACAATTAAATGGAAAGTGAGAAATTAAGGATTAAATAATGAAGAGAGGACAAGGAGAAAAGCTAGGAAATATGACAGGGTTAAAACCATACATTTATACACACAAGGCAATGATCCTGAAAATCTCAATCAGGTTTTTGAAACTAGTAGTTAATTGATAGGATTCTCACCATTACTAAATAAATATGCTGATACCTGTTAACTAAGCAACTGCACTGAGGACAGCAATGTGTAATACTAGGGCCATGCTTGGAATACCTGTCATTCTTGTCTTTAACTGTGTACTGCTTCTAATGTCATATGAATTACTGCTATACTGTCTCTCAAGAAAATGTTTGGTTTTTTTAAAAGGGTAATAAATGAAAACAAGAGAGAGAAAAAAATATCACAGGACCATCCTGCTACAATGCTGTCTATGATTAGATTTCTAAATTTCTGTGTAAAAATATGCAATTATTTCCATTTTTTTAGTTTTTTAAGGTATAGGTTTATAAAATTCATATTTTATATATTAATGGACCTTAACTGTTCATTAATACACAAAAACTTGTGTGTATTATTCTCTTTTATGTTAGCATGTAGGTAGACTTTTCTAATAGACATGGTAGGCCCCCCCCTTTTTTTTAATTCTACAGCAGAATCATCAGTGAACCTCTCAGAACATATAAATTATCAACATATAAAGTATCAACAAAGTATCCCTGTGCTTTCATTTTAATTTTTTTTATTTATTTTAATCTTTTTAAATGTATTTAGTGCAGGGAGGGTCTACAGGTTCTCCACTACACAGATCAGACTTGTAGTGATCCTCCTGTTTTCAGGCTCCCAAACTCTGGAACTACAGGCATGCACCACCACGCCCAGTCTCAATGGCTGTCTCAGGTGGCCCCAGGAGCAAGGCTGGCACGGCATGCTGGGAATTGAACCCCTGCTGCTGCACTCTGCCTAAGCAGGTGCTTTAATCTGCTGAGCTATTTGACCGGCCCTTCATTTTAGAAATATAACAAAGTGATTGAAACCACAATTTAAAGTAGAAATACTCACTTAGGGACAGGAAAATATGACAAATAAATGAAAAAGTACAGTCAAAAAATAATTATGCAATACTAATGTAGGAGAAACGTTAGAATTTTTTTTTTGTACAGGTAATTGAACTCAGCATCTTATGCTTTCCAGACAGGCATTTGTGTCACTGAGCTGTATCTCTGGCCCTAAAATTGTAGAAAAGAATCAATGATGTCTCAGAGACAAAAGGAAATAAAATGTATAAACACTGTAATAAATATATAGCAGATATTGAAAAAACTCTATTGGCTAGAGCCAGTTTCTTTCATCTTAACAGTTTCAATGGAGTGATAAGAGTATAAAGTCTGATGTTAATGATAAAGGGAATTAAAGAAAATATTTTAGGTGGTGGATTCAGCTTCCAAATCTCTCACTCTGGAATTTCAGAGGCAAATTACAGTGACAAAAACAAGACAAGACAAAACAAAACATAACATAGCACACACACAAAAAAAGTCTCAGTGTAGAGTTTTGTGGCATTGCAAATTGCAAATGACGATTCAGTGCTTTCTGAAGCAGTCTCCTCCCTCCACTCCATTCACAATATGGTGGTCTACTCCTGGGGCACTGCTTCCTTTTCTTTTTTCATGTTTTTACTCCCTAAGATTGGAATCAAGACAGCTTTTGGCTTATGCCTTCTTACTTAATATCTTTTCTAGCTAGTGGCACACACACACACACACACACACACACACACACACAATATCTTCATTATGAGCATAATACAGAAACACATTAAGCAAATATCACATCAGTGAATTAAAAGTTCATTCTAAAAGGAGGGCTACAAGGAAAGCCAACATTTTGCCTCTAACCTTCTAAGGTCAATTAAGACTCAGGACATATGAGAACTCGTACTGTAACGTCATGTACCTCGGTAGTGTCCCAAATTTTCTGATCAAGAAGATTAGGGGCCAAAGAGGAAAGTGATCGATGACGTAGAGTGTGCCTAAGGAGAGTCACATGGAGAGAAGACACTCTCTCAGGCTTCCACAGAGAGCACATTGGCCAAGCATTGGCCGTGACTCATCCACATGGCTGCACTGACAAAGGTTCTACAATCTGAGGTACAGGATCTCAGAACAAATCCTGAGGGCATTTCACTGACCTTCTCAGACCAAAAAGCTACAACTCTTGTTGCACAGGTCCTGCTTTAGCTTGGTCTAACCATCCAGTAGAAAAGTATGAAGACGAAATATAGGAAATAAAGCCATGCTGTTAAGTTGAGCTGTGGGGGACTCAGGTCAATAATTTCTGACATTGCCAGTTAAACAGAAGACCCAATGCTATTATGGGCTACTGGACTCTTTTAGAATATTTTGCTGAGTTTACACACCTATAATATTCAATAACGGAACTTAAAAATAATGGGGTATAACTATGAATGTCCATTTTGTATCTGTGTATTCAAAGTGGTTGGGATAGATATATAGTTGCATTCTCTTAATGAATAGAATGATTTGTGCTAATGGTGTTTGTAAATAGGATCACAAGTCTGCATCTTGTACAGCAATTAACCACTAAGAAGAATATATGCAGTGTATTATTTGTTGAAACTGTACTTCCGATTTGATTTGAAACTGTCTCATTGCTATCTGTTTACCAATAAAACTTTGAAAAAAAAGTTCATTCTAATATTTCTATTCATAAGCTTTGGAGCTCCTTAATGATTCTGAGAACAAAGATTTTGAAAGTACTGGGATTTCAATGTGTGTTTTTATTGATAAAAATTGAATTGCTATTTAGGTTATTCCAATACTGTCATGTGTGCTATTATATCTTTGATATGAACTGTTTGTTTCTCAATATAACATCAAGTACTATGTTCAACTTGGTCAAAAATTAAAATGGTTTCATATGTCTTATCTAAAGTTTGCATATTCATTTTTTGTATGCCAGGTGGTTGTGAGAACCTTGATAAAAACAACTCTACCTACTTGGAATGTGTTTCTGGTATGCTTCATAATCTGGCTGAGTTTTAGTGTCTTGGGAGTCCAGATTTTTGCTGGCAAATTCTATGCATGCACTGATCAACTAACTGGAGAAATACTTCCTGCATCTGAAGTATGGAATAGAAATCAGTGTGAAAGCCTTGTGTCTAATGAATCCTTATCATGGAAGAATGCACAATTGAACTTCGACAATGTTGGAAATGGTTTCCTTTCTCTGCTTCAAGTAGTAAGTACAGTTTATGACATATTTTTAAAAGTCAATTACACGTTCATTCATACTATATGCTGAACATAAAAGAGAAAGTACAGATGATTCAAACATTGGATTATAACATATTTTAGCAATTATTGATTTGTTGTTAGAATATTACGTTAGGGTTTTTGGGAAGACATAAGTGAAACACAGTCCCTACCCTCTGGAGATAAGGGTGGCAGTAGCACAGGAAACAGTGAGTGCTGGCCAAACCTGCTCTGCAACTACTGGTTAGACAGGCAATAGTGCCGTGATGTATTAATCCAAAGTGGGTTACTATTCTTATTAATTTCATTCTGGGAGAAATGTCCACTTAGTAACCCAATGTCTAAGATATAAGAGATGGACCGTTCCTTTCTCATTGATTCCATAAAAAATTACATATAATGGGTTGCAAATAAATGACACTTGGAAACATATTCATATTTACTTTTTATCCAGTTTCATCTACATTCTCTTTCTATTTAATTACTTTAAAATATTGTGTTATTAGTTATTAATATAATAAATAAAAAAAACAGATAATGTAAATAGGAACATGTTAGATATCTCAATTATTCAGTAGATTTGATTTTATAAGCCTTGCTTTCAAGTGTTTTAAAGTATTAAAAATAAATTAATATTTTGTCACAATAATAAATTTCCACAAAATTAAGTATATCTTATTTTTATAGGCAACATTTAATGGATGGATCGATATTGTATACTCAGCAATTGATTCTGTTGGTGTAAGTACGATGCACTCTAAAAAAATTTAAAAGGACAAGCAAAATTTTTTGCAATTCAAACACAAGACACTTGTAGTATTTACAGAAATTAAATACATTCAGATTGGCTATTTCGTAGGCAATAAAATTTTTGCAGGTATACAACGATTAAGCATAAGTAAAGAATTATCATTTCTGTAACAAGAAGTTAAGCAATGAAATAAATTTTAAAGTAAACCAAGAAATGATATTCATTCACCAAAGAAAAGAAAAATGTTAGTATAAATAGCACCGTTTGATTTTCTTTTTTTTCCATAATTTTATTGATAAACAAATAGCAATGAGACAGTTTCAAATCAAATTGGTAGGACAGCTTCAATAATTAACACATTGCATATGTTCTTCCTAGTGGTTAATTGCTGTACAAGATGCTGACATGATATCCTCTTTACAAACACCATTAGAACAAATCACTCTATTCATTAAGATAGTGTAACTATATATCTATCCCAACCACTTTGAATACACAGATACAAAATGGACATACATCTGTATAACCTTTTTTTGTTAAGTTCCGTTATTTGAATATTATAGGTGTGTAAACTCAGCAAAATATTCTCAAAGAGTCCCGTAACCCATAATAGTATTGGGTCTTCCGCTTGACTGGGAATGTCAGAAATTGTTGACCTGAGTCCCCAACAGTTCAGCATAACAGCATGGCTTTACTTCTTATATTTCATTTTTATACTTTTCTGCTGGATGGTTAAGACCAAGGTAAAGCAGGGTCTATGCAACAAGAGTTGTAGCTTTTGGGTCTGATAAGGTCAGTGAAATTCCCTCAGGATTTATCCTGAGATCCTGTCATTTTCTTTTTAATCTTTCTTTTAAAAAATCATTTACTAGGGGCTGGGGAGATGGCTCAGTAGAATAAGCTCTTTGCTGGCAAGTGCAAGGGCCTGAGTTCGATCCCCGTTGCACCAAAAAAAAAAAAAAAATCATTTACTAGTCTTTTATTAATTAAAGGTTATTAGCTATACAGAAAAATAGATTTGGGGCTGAATGTGGTCCTGCATGCTTGTATACTCAACACTTAGAAGCCTGAGGCAGGAGGATCATTGCAAATTTTAGACCAGCCTGAGCTACAAAGTGAGTTCAAGGACTGCCTGAACTGCATAGTAAGACACTGTCTTGAAAGGACAAAAAAAAAAGAAAAGAAAAGAAAAAAGATTTATGTGGACATACCCATACTTTCATGGCACACACTGATAATCAGATCTACTTGTCATTAAATATTGTATAATATAAATCTTGCATTTTAAAAAGTTGTGATCAATGATTATTTTTAAATTCCATTTTAGGTAGAAATGCAGCCTCATTTTGAAAGCAGCCTCTACATATGTTGTTATTTTATCATCTTTGTTGTCTTTGGAGTATTTGTCCCTCTGAGTATACTGATTGGTGTTATTATTACTAATTTCAACAAGCATAAAATAAAGATAAGTATAAATATCCTTCTTTGTTCATAAATGACTAAAAATATCTGACACATTTATACAAATGCATTGTGCAAAGTAATTGGTTTAGAATTTGCCTCCATGTCGTTTTTCTGTAGTGTATATTGAACACAACAGTTGACGCTGTTCTTTCCCATTGTAGAGTAATGCTGAAGTATTCATTCCCCCACTGCTTTCGATCTCAAAAGTACACAGTTTACTTTGAATGTTAAAACATACCTGTGTTTCTGTGTATATATTTAATAAATAACATTATAATAAAAAGATGAGTGATGACATTGCATATCTGTGCAAATATGTGAAGATGAAGAAAGATAAGAGTCTTTTACTCTGATACATGGGAAGCCTTCAGAATTACAACTAGCACAACATATTTCTACATTAGAGTAGCTCTTTCTGCTTAAAGTCAAGTCATAGATCCTAGCTGAATGACCATATAGGAATGCTTAAAATTCCATTATTATGGAATTCAGAGACACTTAGCCACCATTTGGTTCCATTTCTGTGTATTCGGTGCCAGTTGTACACATGTTGACTCCTTGGGTTTCCACAAATGCAAAGAGAGGGAGGTCTAAGCATAACTTCCAAGAACTCAAACCAAATGATAATTGTGAAATTCTTCCTGAACTATGTTATTAAATGTTACCCACATGAAAAAGTACAGTATAATACAGTGATCTGCTAGTCAAGTGGGAGGAAGCAGAGTGAGGAGACACGGCTTCTATCAAAGATTTCAGCTCCTGAGCAGGTCACCCCGAGTGCAGTGACATCCTAGGCCTGCATCTGTGCTTCACACTGGTGATCTCTATCTATTTGAAGTGAATGGATTCTAATTTAGGCATCAAGAATTCCCAATTCCTAGCATAACATATCACAATTATATTATATATTTCACCCTAAAATCAGCACTAGAAACACAAAATATAAGGCACCCTAGAAAGTGTAATTTGAAGGTACTTTTGAAATAATAAAAAAATCTTCTTATAGTAGTTAGCCAATAATGCAATATATGAATATATATGAAATATATACTTTGCTGAAAGGTATTGGACATTACTGTAATCCCAAGAATTTAGGAGGTAGAAGTAAGAGGATTGAAAGCTTGATCCCAGCCTAATCATCGAATTTTGCAAGACCCTGTCTTGAAATGTATTATTGTAAAGGACTAGAACTACAGATAGGTCAAAGGCATTGGTTTAATCCCTAGTACTGCAAGAACACACAAAAATTGAACAGTTCTATATGTTTCTGATTATTAAAAGGCAAAAATTTACCCTTGTCTTTTGAGTTCAATTCTTCTCAGTTAACTTTTTAAGATAAACCCCATTGTTTGTTTTTCTAAGAAAATGAAGGTTTCAGTAGACTAAATAGTATAATTAGGGTTGACTGCATACAGGAAAGTATACCAAAAGATGATTGGACTGTGCTCTGCTCAGCTAGTATTCCATGTTTACTTCCAATGAGCTTTGTGCAGGGTGTCAATCATAGTTAAATATTTGAATCATTGCAGTTAAAACTTCTGAAACAAATTATATTAATAACTACCAACTTTTAAATATAATGTACATTATATTAATGTCTATTAATATAGAGAAAAAATGAATTAAATGAGATTTTCATGTCTTTTTGTCTCCTTCTTTACCAGGGAGGCTCCAATATCTTTATAACTGCAAAGCAAAAGAAGCAATATCGTGAGCTAAAGAGGTTGATGCATGATGACGCCCAAAAACCACTACCGCATCCAGGAGTAAGAAAATGTCTAGATGTTTTTGAAGTTTCAATAAGTTCCTTTCTTTATTTTACAAATAGAAACACATTTTAAAGTTTCAAGTGCTTTTGCCATTTAAAAATATGTTAATTGACAAAGATTGAATGGTCATTTCTTGCTTATGTGTTGTCTCATGCTTCAATTATTAACATACTTGAATTATACAAATTGATATGATTCAAGGTAAGAACTCCACACGTTCGTATCTTGTGTGTTGGTGGCGCTCATCTAATCTTGTTTTGAGGATATGCTGTATGTTTATTTTGGTGCAAACTTGGACCTTCACTGATGTTTTCTGTGGGGAAGTTACAGACTCTTGACAACTGCATGTACTATTGTACACCTTATCAGTAATACTTCTGCATGTGTTTTCTTTACCTACAGAACAAGTTCCAAGGCTGCATTTTTGACTTGGTAACAAGTCATGTTTTCAATGTCATCATCATGGTTCTTATCTGTGCCCAAGCAGTGACCATGATGATAGAAAGAGATGAACAGAGTCCACAAATGGACACTGCACTCCACTGGATAAACTCGACCTTCGTCATCCTGTACACTGTGGAGTTGATGCTGAAGCTCATCGCCTTCCACTGCTACTACTTCACAGTTGCATGGAATATTTTGGATTTTATGGTGGTCATTTTCTCCATTACAGGTAATATGTTGTTCAATGAAATTTTCCCTTATAGTAATATTAATTCATACAAAATTATCAACATCACTTCAGACATAGTTTCTTAGAAAAAAAAACAGGATAGAGACTTTTTTTATTCCAGTCAGGAATGTTTCATATTTTTTGATTCACATATGTGCATATAGATAGAAAATGTTAAAAAATATATTTCTTGAATGAATAGTATATACTTTATGTCACAAATTACAAGATAAATGCTTTATTACCATTCAGTAGTGTAGTATAAAGTCATATAATGCATATTAATTTCTAAGATAATAATAGAAAGATCTTTATGCCTTTAATAATATAACCTTTCAAACTCACTATCCCTCCCCTGTAATTGTTGAAAGCTATAGAAAAAAAGCTGTTTTAGGCTTTAATAAATTTACTCCTACTTTCCTCTTACTCAGGTGATATCATCCTTTCATTGAGCAAATATATAGAGTGGTTTTCTTTGAGAATAGGTATTGTGCTATTTGTAAGGAATGAAGTAGTTAGTTGGTTGTGGTAGTACATGTCACTACTCCAATCATTCTAGGAGGCCTACACAGGAGGATCACAAGTTCAAACCAAACTTGTGAAACTTAAAAAGACTCTATTTCAAAGGAAAACAAAGTTAAAAGACAGGATTTATTTGAATACAGAGGCTCTGGTTTCAATCTGAAGCATGCTCCCTCATCAAAGCCCCCCCCAAAAAATAACAGTAGTAAACACAATAAGGATAATTCCAGGGTACATATAGTTCAAGTCTAGTAAAGGAGGATAAACAATTTAAAAGCATACTTTAATGCTATGATGTTAAAGCTAGGCTAATGAAGCAAAGGGTGCTATGGCAGCCTAACAGAAGGAGGAGCATCTGCTCAGCAAGTAGAGGTCAGAGAACATTTGGTATAAGAAGCAAAATTTAGGACTTGAGAGACAGCTTAGTGGTCTAAGCACCTACCTGGCAAGCACAAGGACCACAGTTTGATCCTTGGTACCACATGCAGTACCTGCTTGAGAACCCCAGGCACACTGTGCAGGCCCCAAAATGGGGCATAATGGTGCATGCCTATAATCTCAGTACTGGGGAGGCTGAGACAGGAGACTCACTAGGAGTCTGAGAAGCATAGTAAGACCCTGTATCAAACAAACAAACAAACAAACAAATAGCAAAATTTAAACAAAGACCCATAGGATAAGGATGTAGCTAAGCAAGGAATATAGGATCAAAGTTTTTCTGCCAGAAAAGTTTCTTTTACTGTCTATTTCCCGTAACATATCTAGATAGATGCAAGCTTCATAGTCAGAGAGATAATATTTTAGAAATTATTGTCGGGAACTATAAGGTAGATTAACTGTCTAGTTTATCCTCCGGAAGATTCACTCATTCAGTGGACAAATGAAATGGTACAACTAACTATGAAGGTTTATAATGAAAAGCATAACAGGAATGAACTGAGAGGAAGAAAACAGGAATTTCACTCTAAAAAACCTTGAGATTGAAGTAACAATTCCTTTTGCACAGGGATTTTAAGGAGAAAAATACAGACTGAAATGTTTGAATTCAAGATTTTATAGATCGAGTATCTTGTGTCCATATGATCACGTGTGTATATAGATGATGTGAATCAGTGAAGATTATGAAGGTTGCAAAGGTCAGGAAAGAGACCTTTAGTGGTGTCACTGTTAGAAACTTTAATTTTCGTTGCTTAAAGTGATTCAAATATAAAACATCTGCAAATCTCACTGGGAAATAGGAAACTTACTCATCTTTTTTTTGTGAGAAATATGGAGTTGAGGGGAATATAAGCACGTGCATCTGAAACTGTCTCATAGGAAATGTCATCAAAATAGAGTCTGCTTCAGATGAGAAAGAGAGTTTAAAAGTCTGGTAGTGAGGGAGTTGAGGAATTTTTTTACAGTTAGGTGAGAATACCTCCTGCAAACCTGAGGAGTTTTGAAGACTGAAATTAAATGAGAATTTGATTCAGCATTGAACATTCATTAGAACGTTCTAGAGATAAGGTATAAAAGACCACCACCAAAGTTGTCCTCTTAGGCAATGACCAAGTTTGACAGAAACTTGTAACAAGACACTTCCTATCAGCAGACATTCCATCCCCTTAGAAGTTCTGTAGGACTTTCCCATTTTCCATTTTCTCAACCTAAAGTGAACCATTCCTAGTTTCTAAGGAAAAAATTTCAATTACCAACCTCATATTTAAAGTTCTTGGAAAAAATACCATTTAGGAGATAGATGAATTAAACTACAAACTGTGAGTCACTGAATGCCAAACATTTTTGTAATCAACTTTAATAATTTGGCCTTTCTTTCTTGCATTATAATTATTTTAGATAACCATCACTAGTTACTAGACTAGAAAGTCTTTGAGGCTAGGAATTATTGTACTTGATCTTTGCATACTTATTTCATGATGCATTTATAAAGCATTCAATATATGTTGGATTGAATTCTTCGATTCAATAGCAATCAGAAAGAAAAAAACCTTTCTGACTACTATATTGTAGATTCAAGACAACTATAATTCCAAAAGTACATGATCCATAATATTCCCAAAATTACAGTACAGAAGAAATCCCTTCTAAATTTTGCTGGATACCATCATCATTGACACAATTAGTATTTGACTAACTTACTCATCCTAACAAATGTTAAATAGGGATTAATAAAAAATACAGAAACAACCACTTATGTATAAAATGACATGTTCCTGTACACACTATTGCATATGAATAATTTTATTGACTCTTTCTTCCTTGCTCAGCACTATTTCTGCCTATGACAGTAGGGTACTACTTGGTGGCCCCTTCACTTGTGCAGCTGATACTTCTCTGTCGCATCGTCCACGTCCTGCGTCTTGGGAAAGGACCAAAGGTATTCCATGATCTGATGCTCCCTTTGGTGCTGTCCCTCCCAGCCCTGTTGAACATCTGTCTTCTTATCTTCCTGGTCATGTTCATCTATGCCATTTTTGGAATGTACAACTTTGCCTATGTTAAAAAAGAAGCTGGAATTAACGACGTGTCCAACTTTGAAACCTTTGGCAGTAGTATGATTTGTCTTTTTCAAGTTACAATATTTGCAGGTTGGGATGGGTTGCTTAAAGCAATTTTCAACAGTAAATGGTCTGATTGTGATCCTGAAAAAATTAACCCTGGGACTCAGGTTAAAGGAGATTGTGGTAACCCTTCTCTTGGGATTTTCTATTTTGTCAGTTATATTTTCATAATATGGTTGATCATTGTTAATATGTATATTGTTGTGATCATGGAATTTTTAAATATTGTTTCTAAGCAAAAAACTAGGAGCTTGAGTGATGTTGATTTCAGGAAGTTCTTTCAAGTGTGGGAGAGGTTTGATCCCGATAGGACCCAGTATATAGACTCCAGCAAGCTTTCCGACTTTGCAGCTGCTCTCGATCCTCCTCTTTTTATGGCAAAACCAAACAAGGGACAGCTTGTAGCCATGGACCTTCCCATGGCTGTTGGAGACAGAATTCATTGCCTCGATATCTTGCTTGCTTTTACAAAACGGGTTGTGGGAAAAGATACAGGGATGGAGAAAATCCTTTCAGAGGTAGAATCAGCATTTTCACTATCCAACCCTTTTAAAATCACATATGAACCAATTACAACTACTTTGAAACGAAAACAAGAGACAGTTTCAGCAACCATCATTCAGCGTGCTTATAAAAATTATCGCTTGAGGCAAAATGACAAAAATACATCAGATATTTCTATGATAGATGATGACCAAGTTGTTCAAAACACTAAAGGTGTCTGTCCTGACAAAGCTAAGAAGTCAGCTTTTCAAAGCCAGATCTAATCACACTAGGCACCTTTCTGTTTTCTTCATGGATCCCAGGGTTTAAAAGCTTAAGTAACAAAACAACGATGGAAGAAGAGTACAGATCTCCATGCCAAACTCACGTTTTTCACCTATTATGTTCAGCCCAATCAACTATTGGGAATTACAATGTATTAATTTTGCTACAGGTAGTAAAATTTACCTCTTGGAAAATTAACCAGTAGGTTGAATTTGCCACTTGGAAACCCAATACTTGTTTTTCTATCTGGCTTATTTGATGTATGCCTATTTGGGAGGATAAGGGGAAAGTGTAGTAAAGATAAACCTCTTGCTCCTCCTCCTCCTCCTCTTTTTCCATCAGTTTATGCTCCTCTTTTTTTTTTCTTGATGGTAGAAATCAATATTTTATTATCCAGAGGCTCCTAGATTTTCATCTCTTTGGTTAATTCTACATATGCTCCAAATCTACAGTTTGAAGGTTGTGGATTTATACAATGATAAGCATAAACAAAAACACAAGCTATGGCCTACATTTTCCTTATTTTATTCTCATTTACACTCTTTAAAAATGTATGTATTTACCAAAATTACATACTAATAATACATTAGTAGACTTGATTCTTTCCTTATTATAAGACTGATGTATTTTACCACTTATTTATAATAGAGTATTGATTATATAAGATCTGACAAGTGCATGTCATAATGAATTAGCAGAATTGGGAGCTTCCAGTATGTCTAAAGATTTTCAGGTATCTTGACTTTCAACTGGGAACTAGTAGCCACTTCAAAGTACCTTTCATTATACTATATGCTTCTTATAACTTGTAGAAAAAAGATCATTCAAAATACAAACACTGAATTAAGACATAAAGTGTAACTTCTTGTTTTAGAACACCAGTATATGTTAATTAGTTTTTACTTATTCATTTACCTTTCTTGACTTTTTTATTATATCTCATCATATATAAGTATTATGTAAAATATTTTATATTTGAGAAACTTTAAAACCCTAAACCTTAGATTTTACTATGAAACTGTTTTTTAGGTTAACTGCAAGTAATTGTTTTTTGATTTATTGACAAAAGTATTATCACTTATATCTATGGAGTTTGAGAATCTAATACTTATTCCATTTGTATGAAAATTGATTTCAATGTACCTACAAAGTCCTAAAGATTAAAAATTAAATGTATACTGCTGATTTAAATGACAAGTTTTGAATGCATTATATGACATTCAACATCACTTATGTATTGGTAAATGTTTCTTGCTATGAATGCATGATCTTGAGCCTTAAGTATTACAATCTATTTTTGAACTTCAGATATACAATAGCCTTACCAAGATGCCTTTGGGGAATCCCCTAAATAAATTTAATTTCGGAGTTCTAGGGTTTTTTTTTTTTCTCTTAAGTGTTTCTTCCTTTATCTTCTTATTCTCCTTTATGCAATGAAGAAAGGCTTCAGTGTTAATTTGGTGATGTGACAGCTGGTGCTTTACCTAGCCATTCCATTTTTGTATTTTTGGGAATGGTTTAGTATGGCAATTGCTTCAGGTACTGATTTTAAATGATAACATGCTTCTATAAGTCCCATAAAGACCACATTTCAATTTTTGTTTGAAAACTATTGTTTTACTTATAAAATGTATCTGCCAGTAACTTTCCAAGAACTGTATAAAATTTATTTTTAACAAAACAATATGATATATTCTACTTTTTAGATACTATGGAAAATAATAAATACAGACTGTTAACCATACTAAGATGTGATTGTTTTTATTTTATACTTTAGTTATTCAGGTTGGCAACTTTCTATAGCAGAAGAAAAATAAACTTTGTACACTATTAATTCAAACTCAAATCTTTAAACACAGACACCTGTTAAATCATTTAACTTTATGTAAAGTAAATATTATTAAGATCATTGGGAGCTCCCATATATTGACAAAATGCAAAAGCCACGTTTTAAAACTATAATTACAGTTTTAATACATGTCATTCAGTATTATTAAAATTTTCCTTAAGAAGATAATGTTGAATTCAATTTCTTAGTATGCTATACTTTATCAGTTTCTGCATCAAAGTATTAATTCTCATTTGTTAATATATATATTTGAGATGGTTTTAAAGATAATATTAATATTCATAAAGATAGTCTTAAGAGTTATCTTTTCTTGAAGTGGCTTAATACCTTGCCTTTTTTGTCGCAACAAAACTGTTTTTATCTCTACTTTTGCAAAGTGAGTAACACGTGACACAAGGTTGCCTAGTGGCTAAAAGCTGACCTCAACCAGACAGGACATTTATCTCAGGACTGAGGTATCTTGTTTGATTTAGGCACTGGAGCCTAGTCCCACCTACACGTATTAGATCAATTTCCTATTTTCAGTAGGAAAAACATAGCCAACATTTTTTTTTTGTTTTATTTTTTCAGAGATGGATGTTTCATTGTAGTTAGAGATGCTGTATTTGGAGAAGTCTCCAAAGGACCTTTTCATACTTGATGCCAGTGAAAGATTGTAGCTACTTGAATTCAGCAAAATAACCACATATAGTCCAATAGCCCATAATAGTAGTGAGCTATCAGCACAACTAGCAATTGTTGGAAGTTGTTGACTTGAACATTTCACAGCTCAGCATGTTAATATAGGTGTATTTTTATACCTTGTGGTTATACTTTTCTGCTGGATGGTGTAGACCAGGCTTTTTTTTTTTTTAAAAAAAGGCTGAGTTAAAGAAAGACCTATATAACTAAAAATGTAACTTCTTCTGTCTGACAAGGTTAGTCAAATCCCCTCAGGGTTTACTCTGAAACCATGTACAACATCCTTTTTCTCTCTAGGTGACTCTCTTTCGGCACACTATACATCATCAATCACTTTCCTCTGTGGCCCCATAATCTCCTTGATGATAAAATTTGGGACACCACTTAGTTACAGGATGGCACAGCAGAGGTTCTCTTATGTCTTAAGTATACAGAAGATAGTTAAGATACATATACAGTTACTTTCTCTTAGTTCATTAGGAAGAAAGGTTTGTACTAATATTGTTTAGACAAGATACCATGTCTGTATCTTGTCCTCTGAATAACTATTATGAAGACAACAATATGCAATGCATTATTATACTATCCTACCAACCTGTCTTGAAACTGTTTCATTGCTCTTTTATCTTTTTTCTCATTAAAATAAATAAAAAATACCTTGCCTTGTACTAATCAACATGCATAAAACAGTAATACCTCTTAAATAATGAATCAGTAAACAATAAGCTTAAAAAGGTTGTAAGAGATTTTATATGGCACCAAATTTGTGATAAGGTCAGGATGCCAACCACGTATAGTTCTTTGGTTTTATTGCTCGCTCCCTCTCCCTCTTCCTCTCACTGCTCCTCCCCAACACCCAGCCACACACCCACACACACACCTTCTTTTTTCCATGCTTACCCTTGTACTGCAGGGAATTTAGAAGTAGAGGTCCTTC